>NW_025394460.1:0-9179 GCF_016433145.1 Gracilinanus agilis | reverse complement strand
TAAAGAGGTTAGAGAGAGGGAATATTCAATACTTAAGTGCATTGAAAGCAACTTAGAGAAGAACAATCAGATCTATAGGGGCATAAAATTGATTCATGCTCTATAGAAGTAGAAGGGTAAAAAAGGGACTGGTAGGGAGGGAAGCAATAACAGGGAGGGAGAGGGCTTGGGGGGGAGCACCACGTGGCTTTAAAGAACAATAAGAGGAGAATAAGAAAGGAGGGGGGAGAAAGGGAAGTACAACAAGGGAGGGGATTAGGGGAACTGATTAAAAACAAAACACTGGTATAGAAGGAAATAGTGGAAGAAGAAAGGACAGGACAAGGAGAGAGAATCAAAATGTCTGGGAATACACAGTTGATAATAATAACTCTGAATGTGAATGGGATGAACTCACCAATAAAACAGAAGCAAATAGCAGAGTGGATTAGAAACCAAAACCCAACCATATGTTGTTTACAAGAAACACACATCAGACAGACAGAAAGACAGACATAGAATGAAAATGGGAGAATGGAGCAAAATCTTTTGGGCTTCAAATGAAAAAAAGAAGGAAGGGGTGGCTATAATGATCTATGACAGAGCCAAAGTAAAAATAGATAAGGTTAAAAGAAATAGGGAAGGTTACTACATCCTAATAAAAGGCAGTATAAACAATAAAGAAATATCAGTACTAAATATGTATGCACCAAACAATATACCTTCTAAATTTCTAAAGGAGTTCTAAAGTGGAACTCAAAGATGAAATAGATAGCAAAACTATACTAGTGGGGGATCTCAATCTTCACCTATCTGATCTAGATGAATCAAACTAAAGAATAAATAAGAAAGAGATAAAAGAGGTGAATGAAACCCTAGAAAAATTAGAGGTAATAGATATATGGAGAAAAATAAATAGGGACAAAAAGGAATACACCTTCTTTTCAGCAGCACATGGAACATTCACAAAGATAGACCATGTACTAGGGCATAGAAATATGGCAAACAAATGCAAAAAAGCAGAAATAAGAAATGTAACCTTCTCAGATCATAATGCCATAAAAATAGTTGTTAGTAAGAATAAACAAAGAGGCAAACCAAAAACTAATTGGAAATTAAATAATATAATTTTCCAAAATAATTTAGTGAAAGAACAAATCATAGAAACAATTAATAATTTCATTGAAGAAAATGACAACGATGAGACATCTTACCCAAACTTATGGGATGCAGCCAAAGCAGTTGTAAGGGGAAAATTTATATCACTGAGTGGATATATTAACAAATTAGGGAGGGCAAAGGTTAATGAATTGGGCATGCAACTTAAAAAACTAGAAAATAAACAAATTAAAAATCCTCATATGAAAACTAAATTAGAAATACTAAAAATCAAAGGAGAAGTTAATAAAATCAAAAGTAAAAGAACTATTGAATTAATAAATGAGACTAGAAGCTGGTATTTTGAAAAAAACAGATAAAATTGACAAAATACTGGTTAATCTAATTTAAAAAAGGAAAGAAGAAAACCAAGTTAATAGTATCAAAGATGAAAAAGGAGACTTCACGTCTAATGAAGAGGAACTTAAGGCAATCATTAAAAACTAATTTGCCCAATTATATAGCAATAAATTTATTAATCTAGGTGATATGGATGAATATTTGCAAAAATATAGATTGCCTAGATTAACAGCACAAGAAATAGAACACTTAAATAATCTAATATCAGAAAAAGAAATTGAACAGGTCATTAAAGAACTCCCTAAGAAAAAATTGCCAGGGCCTGATGGATTCACAAGTGAATTCTATCAAACATTCAAAGAACAATTAAGCCCAATACTATACAAATTATTTGATATAATAAGCAAAGAAGGAGTCTTATCAAACTCCTTTTATGACAAAAATATGGTACTGATTCCAAAGCCAGGCAGATCAAAAACAGAGAAAGAAAATTACAGACCAATCTCCTTAATGAATATAGATGCAAAAATCTTAAATAGAATACTAGCAAAAAGACTCCAGTGAGTGATCAAGAGGGTTATTCATCATGACCAGGTGGGATTTATACCAGGAATGGAAGGATGGTTCAACATTAGGAAAACCATCCACATAATTGACCATATCAACAAACAAACCAACAAAAACCACATGATTATCTCAATAGATGCTGAAAAAACCTTTGACAAAATACAATACCCATTCCTATTGAAAACACTAGTAAGTATAAGAATAGAAGGTTCTTTCCTAAAAATAATAAATAGTATATATCATGAACCATCAACAAGCATCATATGAAATGGAAATAAATTAGAAGCCTTTCCAATAAGATCAGGTGTGAAACGAGGATGCCAATTATCACCTCTTTTATTTAACATTGTACTAGAAACACTAGCAGTAGCAATTAGAGAAGAAAAAGAAATTGAAGGTATTAAAATAGGCAAGGAGGAGACTAAGCTATAATTCTTTGCAGATGATATGATGATCTACTTAAAAAATCCTAGAGAATCAACTAAAAAGCTAGTAGAAATAATCAACAACTTTAGCAAAGTTGCAGGATACAAAATAAATGCACATAAATCATCAGCATTTTTATATATTTCCAACACATCACAGCAGCTAGAGGTAGAAAGAGAAACACCATTTAAAATTACCTTAGACAATATAAAATACTTAGGAATCTATCTACCAAAACAAATACAGGAATTATACAAACATAACTACAAAACACTTTCCAAAAAAGTAAAACTAGATCTAAACAATTGAAAAACATTGAGTGCTCATGGGTAGGACAACCTAACATAATAAAAAATGACCATTCTACCCAAATTAATTTACTTATTTAGTGCTATACCTATCAACCTACCAAAAACCTTTTTTACTACATTAGAAAAAACTATAACAAAGTTTATTTGGAATAACAAAAGATCAAGAATATCAAGGGAAATAATGAAAAAAAAACATGAAGGAAGGTGGCTTAGCAGTACCAGATATTAAGCTATACTATAAAGCAATGGTCATCAAAACAATATAGTACTGGCTAAGAGATAGAAGGGAGGATCAGTGGAATAGACTTGGGGTAAGTGATGTCAGCAAGACAGTGTATGATAAACCCAAAGAGCCCAGCTTTGGGGACAAAAATCCACTATTTGACAAAAACTGCTGGGAAAATTGGAAAACAATATGGGAGAGATTAGGTTTAGATCAACATCTCACACCATACACCAAGATAAATTCAGAATGGGTGAACGACTTAAATGTAAAGAAGGACACTGTAAGTAAATTAGGTGAACACAGAATAGTATACTTGTCAGATCTCTGGGAAAGGAAAGATTTTAAAACCAAACAAGAGTTAGAGAAAATTACAAAATGTAAAATAAATAATTTTTATTATATTAAATTAAAAAGGTTTTGAACAAACAAAAACAATGCAACCAAAATCAGAAGGGAAACAACAAACTGGGAAAAAAATCTTTATAACAAAAAATTCTGACAGAGGCCTAATTACTCAAATATAAAAGGAGCTAAATCAATTGTATAAAAAATCAAGTCATTCCCCAATTAATAAATGGGCAAGGGACATGAATAGGCAATTTTCAGATAAAGAAATCAAAACTATCAATAAACACATGAAAAAGTGTTCTAAATCTCTAATAACTAAAGAAATGCAAATGAAAAAAACTCTGAGGTACCACCTCACACCTAGCAGAATGGCTAAAATGATAGCAGGTGAGAGCAATGAATGTTGGAGGGGATGTGGCAAAATTGGGATGATAATGCACTGCTGGAGGAGTTGTGAACTGATCCAACCATTCTGGATGGCAATTTGGAACTATGCCCAAAGAGAGATAAAGAATGCCTGCCCTTTGATCCAGCCATACCATTGCTGGGATTGTACCCCAAAGAGATCATAGATAAACAGACTTGTATGAAAATATTTATAGCTTTGTGGTCACAAAAAAACTGGAAAGCAAGGGTATGCCCTTCAATTGGGGAATGGCTGAACAAATTGTGGTATATGTTGGTGATGGAATACTACTGTGCTCAAAGGAATAATAAACTGGAGGAATTCCATGTGAACTGGAAAGACCTCCAGGAATTGATGCAGAGTGAAAGGAGCAGAGCCAGAAGAACACTATACACAGAGACTGATATACTGTGGTAAATTCGAATGTAATGGATGTCTGTAATAGCAGCAGTGCAATGACCCAAGATAATTCTGAGGGATATATAGAAAAGAACACTACCTACATTCAGAGGAAGAACTACAGGAGTGAAAACACAGAAGTAAAACAACTGCTTGAACACTTGGGTTGATGAGGACATGATTGGGGATGTAGACCTGAAAAGACCACACCCATGTAACTATCAATAATGTGTAAATAAGTCTTGACTGACCACACATAATAAAACCAGTGGAAATGTGAATTGGCTACAGTGGAGGGGGGTGGGAGGCTTAGGGGGTGAAGGGGAAAGTAAAAACATGACTTATGTAACCATGGAAAATTTTTCTAAAAATAAAAAAAATTATTAAAAAAAAGGAATGCCAACTGTCAATGAAAGCTTAGGAAGTACAAAAACTTATGTTACCTTTCAAGAAATTGTCTTTCTATTTTTTACATTCTTGCCATTGATTATACTTGTAGTGAGGCAAAAGTAAATGTAAATTCAATTTAATGCTGGAGAATCACTAAGTGCTTGTATATACTTTTTTTTTTAGAGGATGGTGATTTGGACTAGTAATTTCATTTATATGAACTCCTTTCTGTGGAAACTCTCTCCACTGAAATAAATCAATAAATTGTTTTCAGTTTAAAAAAATAAAGAGTTAGACCACTTCATCATGTAAGATGGATCCAGGAGGTAATGGTAACAGAAGGCATATGAGTAATATGAGATGAATAAGAGGAGATAAGTGAGAGATAATAGTTAATAGCCTTATTTTTCTCTCTGTAGTACCACCACATACCCATATGAGTGGATAAAATGGGATAAGATGATGAAAAGAAAAAGAAATAACTGCTGATGAAATGATTTGGAAAAATGGATATTAGTACATTATTGTTGGAGCTATGCAATAGTTTAATCATCATGGAAAATCATTTGGTACTAGACCCCAAAAGTTATTAAACTATGTGTAATGTTTAATCCATCAATTTTGCTACTTGGTCCATACAACAAGAACGTCAAAGAAAGAGGAAAATGACTCATGAGTACAAATATGTTAATAACATCTCTTTTGTGATGGCAATGAATTAGAACTGTGGATCGAAACAGAAGGAATAGATAAGTTATGGTATATGGATGTGATCAAATAATATTGTATAATTAAAAAATAAAGGGGTTTGTTTCAGAAAGAAAAAACTGGAAATACTTATAGGAATTGATTCAAAGAGAAATGAGCAGAACAATTTACATAATAACAGCAATATTATAAGGATAAAAAACTTTAAAAAGACTTGGTAATTCCGTTCCACACAATAGCCATCTTCAATTCAGAAGTACTCATGATGAAAGATGCTATCTACCTCCAGCAGGAATACATCCACGGTTATTTATGGTTCTATTCCTTGCTTCATCTTACAATCAAGGAAAGAAAGGAGAGAATGGCTGGTGGAATGAGCAAGGGATAATATATAGACAAGCAGAGTGACCCTCTGATATCCTTGAAATAATAAATGAAGATTCCCAACATGGTAAGTTGGCAGATTATCTGTGGAAAACTTTTGAGAGCTTGTCAGTAAGAATTGCATAGGATAATTAAGAATGGAAAAGTTGTGATCTACATTGTTGGAAGATTTAATGGAATCACAATTTCATTGGCATATTTGGATATGAAGCTGTGAGGCTTGGGCAGCCTTACTTCTGCATGGTTTCTTTTATGGTGTTTTGATTAGTATGTTTTTTCTTCTTTTCTTTGCAAGGAGAAGCAGAAGTCACATGTTCAATTAATAGGGATGGGCATCACTTTTGAACCAACCAATGGTGAGTCATCCATTCCTTAGTATTTGTTTTTTGGCTATGGTTCCTGAATCTGTCATCCATTCACTGGATCCTTGGGTCCAAGTCCCACAGAAGAATTACAAATGGCAGGTTGCAATATTCTAAAAAAACAGTGATACAGAATAACTTGTGGCATGAGAATTATGCCAAATGATTTCACTGTCAAATCGCATCCTTGCACTACCAAATATAGTTGCTATGGCAACAAACCCAGAAATAATTAAGAGCTGGTTTTGGACCACTTTTATCTATTTGAAATAATTGTTTCTAATGTTATGCTGCCATATTGAAAAGGTATCAGTGAGTATAGTGTAATTCAGTGGAAAGAGTACTCTATTTGAATGAAATTTGTCAAATTTCTGATTTCACAATGTGAAAATGTGAAAATTCTGATTCTCACCCATTATTGGTTTGAGCTTAGACAACTCACTGGGCTTCTAAATGTGAGAGTTGGACTTGATAGCTGAGCTCTATCTATTTGAGCTCTAAATCCCACAAATAATACCTTTAAATGATCAATGAGAAATGATTTGCTTAGAAAGAGCATGAAATTGAAGAAAAATTGCATTAACATAAGTTGAATACAGTGGTAAGAAGAGGCCCCCTGTGTTGCTGATCATCTTAGAAATGAGGAGAATGATTGGATCATATGTCTAGACTTGAAAGAGATCTTAGTTGTCATTTAGCCTAATTCCATCATTTTACAGAAGAGGAAACTGTGCCCTAACAAGACAATTTTTCCCAAGTCACATAGGTAATAAGGGACAGAGGCAGGAGCTGAATCTATGCCCTCTGACTCTAAATCAGATGCTCTTATAAAGGACTTATTGACTAGTAAAAAAAGAAACAGAAAGCCCATCATTTCAAATCTAGAAGGAACTTTAAATATCATCTAGTCCAACTGTTAACTTATTTGACAAATGAGAAAAGCTGAAACACTGGAACTTGAAGTGACTTATCAAAAGCAAATAGCATTCAAATAAGACTTAAAGCTAGAAGTTAAATCCAGGACCTCCAGATGGACTATACTGATTCAAGTCCTGTTCACTACTTTCCCTCATTACCCAAAGGGCACCCAAACCTTCCCCATTCTTCACTATTCATCTAGTCATATCTCAGTTGCCATTTCTGCTCTAACTTTGCTGAGATCACAAGAGATTCTGGATGTCCTTCATATGAGATTTCACTAAATCTAATATTCTACAGCTAAACACATAACAATAGCTCTGTGCCCATGAAGGAGAAGTAAAGCTGGGGCAAATAACCATCTAAAACTTCCAATCATGTTTGCCATCTAAGGAGAAAATTATTGCTGGAGTCCTTAAGTACTTGCATGGAAATAAAATGGGTGTGGAAATCACCACATGTGTGTGAAGGGGCAGGACAATGGGAAGGCCTATACTCAATCCTATTCAAAAAAGTGACTCCATTTAGAAAAATTAGTTCCCAAAGAGTTTAAATATCTGGAGGAAGGAAGTATGAGCCTGGGATTATAGGAATAGCCACAAACTTTGGTTTTAAAGAGGACAAGGAGAACCTAAAATGAGTTCTCTTATACTAAGCAAGAATTTTTTCCATGAAATATGTTAGAATCAAAGATCTACAGGTAGAAAGGAATTCAGAAGCATTCTCATCCCTTTACTTCATTTTGCAGAGGAGGAGTTTGAAACCTAGAGGGGTTAAGTGGACTTGCCCAAGGTTGCAAAAGGGACACCCACATGTCAGAGGTAGATTTGAAGCAGGTTCTTTGATTCCAGAGACAAAGCTTTTCCCATTATAAAGTAATGCCTCCCTAAATGACTTGCCCAACATTACAAGGGTTATAAGGCAGAGGTAGTTTTAAGATATAGGCAGAATTTAGATGTAGATTTTATGGCCCACTTTTTTCCTGTGCCATCCTACCCTCTACAATGTATGAAAATAGATAGCATACTCAACCTGAAGTCAAGATAACTTGAACCACTTATTAGTTTTGTATGTACAGGTCACAACATCTCTCAGATCTCAATTTCTCATCCTGTATATGGCACTAGTTTTGTTTGTGCAAAAAATTCGCTTTTTAAACTTTATGTAATCAAAATTATCCATTTTGCTTACTTTGAGCCTTTTTCCCTCCACACCCTTACACACTGAGATAAAAAACAATGCACTTTGAGAAGAAAGAGGACCAAATCTAATTACGGGACAGAGCAGGGGGAACCCTACTCCAGCATAACTAAAGAGGTACGCCAAGAAAAAGGCTTCAACTCTTGAACTGTTGGGTCTGAGGGTGTAGAAGTGGAATCCCAGGATCCCAGGATGCCTCCCCCATGTGTTGTGCAGAGTCTCCAGCCACCTGGGAAATCTCAGGGCCATTGGGTGCACCAGTAGGGAGAGAGGGTCTTGCTGGCATTGGACTCAGGGAGTCAAACACAGGCACTGGAGAGGTGACTGAAGGAGAAAACCAGAGAAACACAGCAAAAACACCCAGAAGTAAGTGGCTTAGAGAGAGCCAAACACCAGACCACAGACAGCTTGGCTTCCTCATACTGAGATAGAGAATGCAGGGCTTCAAGAGGAAAGAAAACCAGAAAAAGAGATCAAACACAGTGGACAGTGCAGGGGGACCCCAATGCTGGAGAGCTGAGTTCAGTGAAAACGCTCATTCTTGTCACCCCAAGTTTTTTGTTTGTTTTTTCTTTTTTCTATTTGTTTGTTTTTCCCTCCCCTCAAGGTTTTAGCCTCAGGGCAGATAAAGGAGTAAGATTAATCCAATCAATAGAGGACTAATCCCAACAATTGAACAGACAAGAAGTTTTCAGAGGGCAGAGAAAGTAACTACAAACTTCCATTACCAGCTAGATCTTTCATCAAAGATCATTAAATACATCTGCTCAAACTAGCAAAACAAGGAAGGGAAAAAAACACGAGTAAGCAACAGAAAAAGAGAAAAGAAATGACAATTGACAGCTTCTTTCAAGGAAATGAAAAGAGAGAAAATGAAACAGAAATAGAAGAAGAGGAAGTAGTTCCAGTGAACTGGACACAGGCTTTGGAAGATCTCAAAATTCAATTAACTCAAGAATTTAAAACTCAATTAACTCAAGAACTTCAGGAACTCAAAAAGCAATCAAGAGAGGCTGAAGACAATTTGAAAAAGGAAATACATGAGCTAAGACAAGAAAATAAAGTCTTAAAAGCCAGAATTGGCCAACTTGAAAATG
>NW_025394459.1:5676-12063 GCF_016433145.1 Gracilinanus agilis | reverse complement strand
TGAAGGGGAAACAGAATCCTGGAGTGCTTGCCAAGGGAGGAGTGTGCTTCTAGACTTGTCAGTGTCATTTCTTAAAACAATCCCAAAAGGGAAAGAACTGATAAGAACTTTCAGGACATAGAGATCTACTTTGGATTTTTTTCATAAAGTAATGGATAAATATATGTCTATATACGTGCTTGTATATGTGTGTGTGTGTGTGTGTCTGTGTGTATACACATATATATTTTCTTACCCCAGTATGGAATGTTCCATTCAATTTGATTTATCTGCTTTCCATGCAATTATACAAAAATGTCAGTGGAAAGAGGATCTTTAGGGAAATGATTGACACCTTAGGGAAAAATTCATAGAATTGAACTGAATATATTTTGTCAGACACTGCCCATGGTAACCATGGTCTTGAGATCAAAGTAATCCCCAAGTCCCTGACACCCACACACCCTTCTTTTTTTGAAAACTTCTCCTTCCATCTAAGAATCAATAGTATGTATTGGTTGCAAGGCAGAAGAATGGTAAGAGCTGGGTTGTGGAGGTTAAGTGATTTGCCCACAGTCATGCAACTGGGAAGTGTCAGAGGCCAGATTTGAACCCATGAGCTCCCTTCTCTAGGTCTAGGTCTCAATCCACTGAGCTGTTTGGACTTGAAAATGAGATCCTCTTTGTAAAGCTGTTAGCACTAAGCTTGCCATGTCCTGAGCTCTATTAGAAAAGCTAGTCATTAGAATTCAGAAGACATAGGATCCTCAGGTTCTTATAGAGGCTGGAGAGTTAGAGGCCTTAATTTCTGTGCTTTCCATTGGCCAGGCTTCAAACAAATCTGGGCTCCATAATCTTCTGAAGGTCTCCCTCAGTCATTATGACCTGCCCCCTACTCAAAAATAAAGCTAAATATGCTTTCCTCACCAGAGCATAATATGTACCCAAGGGAAGATGATTTAACCCAATCTGTATTTGAATTTTTTTAATGTGGATGTAGGGCAGTGGTGCTGGCTTTTTTTGATTTGTTTTTTCTTGTCCCTTAAAGAAATTTCATTTGTGTGCATTCTATGTTACTCTATAAAATGACACTGGAAAGAGGATTTTCAGGAAAACAAATGAAAAAACAGGATAGGACATATAATTGAAGAGTGAACATATTTTACCAGATTTTGCATATCTTGAGATCTCTGCAATTTCCAAACCATCCTTTCAGTAAATCTGGATTCCTTAATAGGGGAGGAATGAGGGGATGATCTTTTTTACCACTCTGTCCTTTCTTCTGCTTTTCCAGAAAGTTTATTGTGTTGAAGGATTTACAGAGTAGATGGGAGCTCAGTCAATCATCTGCCCCAGAATTACTCCCCATCATCCAAATCTCTCTTCTTCCTCCACTACACCCAGTAGAATCCATGTTAAGGTTGTTGTATGTCTGGGTCCAGCAGAACTCTCTGCTGTACTGGACATTCCATTCCTGGAGGGAAAAATTTGCCTGGTCTCACTCTACTCTGTCCAGTCTGGTGCCAGTTCTGGTTTGTGTCCTTGGTCTACTGATGATCAGCATGACTGTAGATTGCTTTCTTTCCTCCATATTTTCCTCCTTTCTTTTCTGTCCTAACTTCCTTCCTTCCTTCCTTCCTTCCTTCCTTCTTTCTTGATTTCTTCCTTCCTTCCTTTCTTTCTTCCTTCCTTTCCTCTCTCTCTCCCTCTCTCCCTTCTTTTCTTCCTCCCTACCTCCCTCTCACTCTTCTGTTTTTACCTATTCCTTAAATTATTCTCTCTTCTCTTTTCGTCCTTGCTTTCTTTAAATCTGTCTCTGCCCCTATTTTGCTCCCTCTTTCTTTTCTCCTCTCAGTCTGTTTCTTGCTCTTCCTATTTCTCTCTACACTCTCTGTCTTCTCCTTATGTCCCTTCATCTAAACAACCAGGAAAATATATTGAAGGGCTGATATTTAAGGAAGCTCCAGGTCCTGACCCTCAATTTTTTCCCCTTGGAATGAGAGGAATTATCAGGAACCCAAAGTTGGTTAGGTGTCTGGCAGAAACCACCTCAGTTGAGTGAGAACGTGAGACTGGGTGTTTGTGGGGTTGCCTTTTACTGGTTTGGTCATGTCTCACCTAACAGGTTTAAAGGTGGTGGGATTCTATAGAATCTCTGTGTTTCTAAATTTTGTTCTCCTTTTGAAATCTCTCTGTCCTGGATTCTGGAAGGTCTCTGTTGTTATCTTGGGTGGGGAGGGGTTGGGAGTGAGGGAGTGATTTGTGTAATCTAAGGGTCCTGATGGACCCCCATGAGTGCATGTAGTTTAGACTAGGTGTCTGGTGCCAGGGTGAAAGGCTTCTAGAGGAGGAAAGAGTGTATGCAGGAGAAAAATGGCAGTGTGTGGGGCTAAGTGTCGTCCTTTAGGGAAGTGGTCCTTGAGAATTGGTCCCAGAAGGTCCCAGAAAGTGAAACAGGAAAGACTTCTGCCACCTGGGGCAGAATTACCAAGGAATGGTGGGAATTGATTCATTGAGGCAGAAAGAGGCTTGAATACATCTTGTCTAGACTTTCTCCCCTCCCTTTCCCATGTCTTGCCACAAATATAGGTTGAAATCATCTTTTTCTTTGAGGTGCCATGTTCTGAAATCAGTGAAAGTACAAGGAAGGTACAAAGTACCCCATTTCTGAGAAGGTGTCTTGGGGGCTGGGGAGTGGATACCTGCCCTAAGGGTGCTCCCAAACAGAAGAAAATTTGGGATGGGTAAGACTACACACATTCAATCTTCTGGATAAAAAATGATTAATAATAATAATAATGATAATGATGATGATAATGATAATGATAATGATAATAACATAAACCCCTTTGTGGCACTGATTTGTCTTAAAGACATCAGTCTGGATTTGGAGATGTGAGAGGACAAGGAACCTCCTTCTTCTACTTTGGAACCATCCTTCTGTTATGGCCCAAATCATTAGCCATAGTTTCAGAGGGATACCTGAATCTTCTACCCCCACCACCAATGAACATCTAAAATCTTCTCACCATTCCAATCACTTTATTAATGTATCTGATTCAAATGGGCCCTGTGAAAGTTATATCAGATGAAGTATACAGGAAAATGCTTGTCTTGTATACTCAATGTGAGAAGAATGACTGTGGTTGAGGATCTCTTCTTCTGTGGTGTTTTTAATTGGGCAGAGTCTGGCTCAGCTCCTTTTTGACAGTTATCTTCCTAGGTGCCCTGGGTAAAACCCCTTGACCCACTGAGTGCATCAGCCCAAATGCTTGGGACTTATGTTCTCCTTTTTGGATGCTTTGATGAGTTCCAGGTTTTCCTACAGGGATGATCATGTAGAACTCTCTCTTTTTTTTACATTTAATAATATTATTTAGAAAAGTTAACATGGTTACATGGTTCATGCTCTTACTTTCCCCTACACCCCCCACCCCCCCCCTTAGCCAAAGCACATTTCCACTGGTTTTAACATGTGTCATTGATCAAGACCTATTTCCATATTATTGATAGTTACATAGGTGTGGTAATTTTGAGTCTACATCCCCAATCATGTCCGCCTCAACCCCATGTGTTCAAGCAGTTGTTTTTCTTCTGTGTTTCCACTCCTGCAGTTCTTCCTCTGAATGTGGGTAGCGTTCTTTTCCATAAGTCACTCAGAATTGTCCTGGGTCATTAAGTTGCTGCTAGTACAGAAGTCCATTACATTGTCTTTTACCACAGTGTATTGGTCTCTGTGTACAATGTTCTTTTAGCTCTGCTCCTTTCACTCTGTATCAATTCCTGGAGATCTTTCCAGTTGACATGGAATTCCTCCAGTTTATTATTCCTTTGAGCACAATAGTAATCCATCACCAGCATCTACCACAATTTGTTCAGCCATTCTCCAATTGAGGGGCATACCTCATTTTTTGCCACCACAAAAAGCACGGCTATAAATATTTTCATACAAGTCTGTTTATCTATCATCTCTTTGGGGTACAAACCCAAGAATGGTATGGCTGGATGAAAGGGCAGGCGTTCTTTTATAGCCCTTTGAGCATAGTTCCAAATTGCCTTCCAGAATTGTTGGATCAGTTCACAACTCCACCAGCAATGCATTAATGTCCCAATTTGGCCACATCCCCTCCAACATTCATTACTATCCCTTTCTATCATTTTAGCCAATCTGCTAGATGTGAGGTGATACTTCAGAGTTCTTTTGATTTGCATTTCTCTAATTATTAGAGATTTAGAACACTTTCTCATGTGCTTATTGATACTTTTGATTTCTTTATGTGAAAATTGCCTATTCATGTCCCTTGCCCATTTGTCAACTGGGGAATGGCTTGATTTTTTTATACAATTGATTTAACTCCTTGTATATTTGAGTAAATAGACCCCTGTAAGGGTTTTTTTTTTATAAAGATTTTTTCCCAATTTGTTGTTTCCCTTCTGATTTTGTCTACATTGTTTTTGTTTGTACAAAAGCTTTTTAGTTTGATATAATAAAAATCATTTATTTTATATTTTGTAATTTTGTCTAACTCTTGCTTGGTTTTAAAATCTTTCCTTTCCCAGAGATCTGACAAGTATACTATTCAGTGTTTGCATAATTTTCTTATCGTTTCCTTCTTTATATTGAAGTCATTCACCCACTCTGAATTTATCTTGTTGTAGGGTGTGAGATGTTGATCTAAATCTAATCTCTCCCATATTGTTTTCCCATTTTCTGAACAGTTTTTGTTAAATAGAGTATTTTTGTCCCAAAAGGTGGGCTCTTTGGGTTTATCATACACTGCCTTGCTGAGATTATTTACCCCAAGTCTATTTCAGTGATCCTCCCTTCTGTCTCTTAGCCAGCACCATACCGTTTTGATGGCCGCTGCTTTATAGTATAGCTTAATATCTTGTACTGTTAGGCCACCTTCCTTCACATTTTTTTCATTATTTCCCTTGATATTCTTGATCTTTTGTTATTCCAAATGAACTTTGTTATAGTTTTTTCTAATTCAGTAGAAAAGATTTTTGGTAGTTTGATAGGTATGGCACTGAATAGGTAAATTAATTTGGGTAGAATGGTCATTTTTATTATGTTAGCTCATCCTACCTATGAGCAATCAATGTTTTTCCAATTGTTTAGATCTAGTTTTAATTGTTTGGAAAGTGTTTTGTAGTTGTTTTCATGTAATTCATGTATTTGTTTTGGTCGATAGATTCCTAAGTATTTTATATTGTCTAGTGTGATTTTTAATGGTGTTTCTCTTTCTACTTCTTGCTACGGTGATGTTTTGGAAATATATAGAAATGCTAATGATTTATGTGCATTTATTTTGTATCCTGCAACTTTGCTAAAGTTGTCTATTATTTCTGTAAGCTTCTTAGTTGATTCTCTAGGATTTTTAAAGTAGACCATGATATCATCTGCAAAGAGTGATAGCTTAATCTCCTCGTTGCCTCTTTTGATACCTTCAATTTCTTTTTCTTCTCTAATTGCTACTGCTAGTGTTTCCAGTAAAATGTTAAATAATAGAGGTGATAATGGGCATCCTTGTTTCACACGTGATCTTATTGGGAAGGCTTCTAATTTATCCCCATTGCATATGATGTTTGTTGATGGCTTTAGGTATACACTCTTTATTATTTTTAGGAAAGGACCTTCTATTCCTATATTTTCCAGTCTTTTCAATAGGAATGGGGGTGCTGTATTTTGTCAAAGGCTTTTTCAGCATCTATTGAGATAATCATGTGGTTTTTGTTTGTTAAATTGTTGATATGTTCAATTATGTGAATGGTTTTCCTAATGTTGAACCATCCTTGCATTCCTGGTATGAATCCCACCTGATCATGGTGGATAATCCTCTTGATCACTTGCTGGAGTCTCTTTGCTAGTATTCTATTTAAAATTTTTGCATCTATGTTCATTAGGGTGATTGGTCTGTAGTTTTCTTTCTCTGTTTTTGATCTACCTGGCTTTGGAATCAGTACCACATTTGTGTCATAAAAGGAATTTGGTATGGCTCCTTCTTTGTTTATAATATCAAATAATTTGTATAGTATTTGGATTAGTTGCTCTTTGAATGTCTGATAGAATTCACTTGTGAATCCTTCAAGACCTGGCGATTTTCTTAGGGAGTTCTTTGATGGCTTGTTCAATTTCTTTTTCTGTTATGGGATTATTTAGGTATTCTATTTCTTCTGCTGTTAATCTAGGCAATTTATATTTTTGTAAATATTCATGCATATCTCCTAGATTGCTATATTTATTGCCATATAGTTGGGCAAAATAGTTTTTAATGATTTCCTTAATTTCCCCTTCTTTAGAGGTGAGGTCTCCCTTTTCATCTTTGATACTGTCAATTTGGTTTTCTTCTTTCCTTTTTTTATTAGATTGACCAGTACTTTGTCTATTTTATCTGTTTTTTCAAA
>NW_025394459.1:0-5602 GCF_016433145.1 Gracilinanus agilis | reverse complement strand
GATTTCTTCTTTGACAAATTGGTTTTAGAGAATCATATTGTTTAATTTCCAATTAGTTTTTGATTTGCCTGTCCAGGTGCCCTTACTAATTATTATTTTTATTGCATTATGATCTGAGAAGTTTACATTTATTATTTCTGCTCTTTTACATTTGTTTGCAATGATTCTCTGCCCTATTTAATGGTCAATCTTTCTGAATGTACCATGTGCAGCTGAAAAGAAGCTGTCCCTATTTATTTTTCTCCACATATCTATTAAATCCAATTTTTCTAGGACTTCATTCACCTCTCTTACCTCTTTCTTATTTATTTTTTGGTTTGATTTATGTAGATCTGAAAGAGGAATATTTAGATCTCCCACTATTAAGGTTTTACTATCTATTTCTTTCTTGAGCTCTTCCAGTTTCTCCTTTATGAATTTGGATGCTATGCCATTTGGTGCATACATATTGAACACTGTTATTTCCTCATTGTCTATACTGCCTTTTATCAGGATGTAATTACTTTCCCTGTCTTTTTTTAATCATATCTATTTTTACTTTGCCTTTGTCAGAAATCATGATCACCATTCCTGCCTTCTTTTTCTCATTTGAAGACCAAAAGATTTTGCTCAAGCCCTTTACCTTAAACTTGTGTATGTCCACCCACCTCATATGTGTTTCTTGTAGACATCATATGGTAGGATTTTAGTTTCTAATCCATTCTGCTATTTACTTCCGTTTTATGGGCGAGTTCATCCCATTCACATTCAGAGTCATAATTATCTGTTGTGTATTCCACAACATTTTGGTATCCTCTCCTAGTTCTACCCCTTCTTCTTACACTCTTTCCTTTTAAACCAGTGGTTTGCTTTAAGCCAGTAACACTTGTCTCCTTCCTTGATTTACTTCCCTTTCTACCCCCTCCCTTATTATTCACCTCTTTTTATTTTTAAGGCCTAATGAATTCCCTCCCTCTTCTTCTTCCCTCCCATTTTTGACCTCCCTACTCTCCTGCTCCCCTTGGTTTATCCCTTCTGACTTTCTCAGTAGGGTTAGATAGAGTTTTATATCCCAGTGGATATAGTTACTCTTCCCTCTCAGGGTTAATTACACTGAGAATAAGGTTTAAATATTACCTCTTAATGCTCTCTTCCTCTCTTTCTTATAATAGTATTCATCTCTTCCCCTTCCCATGCCTTTTTTGTATGTAATAAAATATCCCATTTTTCTTATTCATTCAAGTTTCTCTTGGTGTCTTCTACTATTCACCCCCTCCCCTTTTCCACCTCCCCCCCCCATATCATCTTAGACTGTTTAGGATTCCAACCTCTCCCTATAAATAATTCTTCTAATTACTATTATAGTGAATACTTTAATAGTGAATAGAGTTCACTACAGAGAATTATACATAACATTTCTCCACATAGGAATACAAATAATTATATCTTATTGAAACCTTTAAAGAGGCAAATGTAAAAATTATGGGTTTTCTTACATTCCCTTCAGTTTCATATTTACCTTTTCATATTTCTCTTGATTTTTGTGGTTGGATATCGAACTTTCCATTCAGTCCTGGTCTTTTCTGTGCAAATACTCGTTGAATCTTGTTGAATGCCAAAACTTTCCCCTGGAAGTATATAGTGAGTTTTGATAGGTAGGTGATCCTTGGTTGTAGATCCAGTTCTCTTGCCTTTCTGAATATCATATTCCAAGCCTTGTGGACCTGGAGGCTGCCAGGTCCTGTGTCATCCTGATTGGTGCCCCTCGATATCTGAATTGTCTCTTTCTGGCTTCTTGTAAAATTTTTTCTTTTACTTGGAAGCTCTTGAATTTGGCCATTATATTCCTGGCCTTTTCAGGATCTAGTGTAGAGGGTGATCTATGGATCCTTTCAATCTCTATATTGCCCTCTTGTTGTAGAACTTCAGGGCAGTTTTGCTGGATAATTTCCTTTAGTATGGAGTCCANCTCTTGAATTTGGCCATTATATTCCTGGCCTTTTCAGGATCTAGTGTAGAGGGTGATCTATGGATCCTTTCAATCTCTATATTGCCCTCTTGTTGTAGAACTTCAGGGCAGTTTTGCTGGATAATTTCCTTTAGTATGGAGTCCAAATTTCTATTACTTTCTGCTTTTTCAGGAAGACCAATGATTCTCAAATTGTCTCTTCTAGAGCTGTTTTCTTGATCTGTCAATTTCTCATTGAAATATTTCATGTTTCCTTCTATTTTATCAGTCTTTTGACTTTGTTTTATTTGTTCTTTCTGTCTTGATAGATCATTGGTTTCTACTTGCCCAATCTTTGTCTTTAGAGACTGATTTTCTGCTATAAGCTTTTGATTTTCCTTTTCGATTTGGTCTGTCCTGTTTTCCAGCTGTTTGATTTTGGTCTCCAATTTGCTTATCAATTCTTTTGATTTGGGGACATCTTTTTCGAATTGCCCAATTTTAGCCTTTAGAGACTGGTTTTCTGCTAGAATCTTTTGGTTTTTGTTTTCAATCTGGTCATTTCTGGTCTTCGATTTACTTGCCTCACTTTCCAATTGTGAAATTCTGCGTTTTAAACTGTCGTTTTCTTGCCATATCTCTTCCATCTTTCTCATAATCTCAGATATGAACTCTTCAAGACCTTGTGACTCGTTTTCAGTTTTTTGGGAAGGTTTGGATATGGTTTCTTGTTTGTTCTCCCCTGCTGTTTGCTCTGTTGTCTGGATTTTTTCTGTGTAAAAGTTTTGGAGTGTTAAAGGTTTCTTCTTGATCTTTTTCTTCTGGTGTTCCTGATTCTGGCTTGCCATTGTGAGCTGCGTGCCCTCTCAGCTTTATCTTCACACCCAGGGTCTGTCTGCACTCTTTAGGCTTCTAAGGTCTCAGGTCTAGTTGTTCTCAGGGTCAAGACTCCTGGTGATCCCCTTGCTAATTCTTCTGCCTGAACCTCCTTTACCAGTCTCAGGGCACTGCTTCCACAGTCGTGCACCCCTCTGAGCTGGTTCTCCACTCAAGGTCCGTGCCTGCACTCAGGATCCTTGTCTGTGCCTCCCATCTGCGGCCACACCTGCCCTCAGGGTCTGTGTTCAAAGTCTGTGCGTTCTTTAGCCTTTTGCAGTCTTAAGTCTTGCTCCTCTCAGAAGTAGGCCCTGGAGCTGCCAGTGACTTAATGGGTGCCCCAAACTTCCTCTATCTCTTTTGCGCTGGCTTTGGTACTGTAGGTGGTGTGGGTCGGGAGAGGGTTGCTCAGCTTGCGTTTTAGTGAGAGCTATTTCAGAACCCTTTATAGCATGGAAATGTCCCAATCCCACTTACCTTCAATGCTGCACCCTCTTGTGGAGTCCCTTCGTTCGTCTGGATTTGTTTTTATGTCTTCTTGAGGAGTCCCATATGCGTGGGTTAGGAGACGTCAATCAACTGCTTCTTACTCTGCCACCATCTTAACCCGGAACTGGAACTCTCTTTTTGAGTATCTTTTGATGGGGGTATCTTGGTGGTCATTATGGACATGCATCTCTAGGGTACCCACTATGGCCAGTGGTGGATTGGGAATGATGTCTGGCTTCAGGGGCCATCTTGCTGCAGAACAACTCCCAAAGCTTGTAGGAGAAACTCTTTAGGGAATAATTTTACCTTCATGTCTTAATTGGGAAATGGGAATCCCCAATCAAATCATGCTATGGCCTTTTCTGGAAATCTCACTCTGGAACTGTGACCTGTCTTGCTACCTAAGAATGGGCATTGCTCATTGAAACACCATTACAACCTTAGCCCATGATGTTATGTCTATGCATGAGACATTTCTTTCCAAGAAATATTCTCTTTTGATTTCCTTAAGTGTGAAAAAGTTGATTGTTCTTTCTTTTTCAAGCTCAGCCTTTTAACCTCCAACAGGAAGACTCATTTGTCTTTGATACTGAGACAAATGTCAGTAGTGAGAGGATTTTTATTTAGACTATTTTTCCATGGTTACATGATTCATGACCCCCTCCCCCCTCTTTTGTCTCCCCTTTCTCCAATCCAACAAGCAGTTCCACTGGGTTATACATGTATCAATGTTCAAAACATATTACTGTGTTGTGCATACCTGCAGTAGTGTGGTCCTTTAACATCAAAATGCCAATCATCTCCCTATCACATTACTTGATCAATCCCATATTTTCTAAAGCATTTTCCTTTCCACTGTTTTTTCTCTTGATGTGGAGAGCATTCTTTCTCACAAGTTCCTCTGAATTGTCCTCGGTCATTGTATCATGGCTAGTAGGAAAGTCATTTGATTGTGCCATAATGCATCAGTTTCTGTGTACAATGCTCTCCTGGTTCTGCGCCTTTTGCTGTGCATCAATTCCTGGAAGTCATTCTGGTTCACCTGGAATTCTTCCAGTTCATTATTCCTTTCAGCAAAATAGCATTCCATCACCATCAGATACCACAATTTCTTCAGCCATTCCCCTATCGATTGACACCTTGTCATTTTCCAATTTTTTGTCACCACAAAGAGAGAAGGTATAAATATTTTTGTACAAGTTTTTTTCCTTATAATCTGTTTGGGCGTACAAACCTATCAGTGGTATGGCTGGATCAAAGGGCAGGCAATCTTTTAAACCCTTTGCCCATAGTTCCAAATTGCCCTCCAGAATGATTGAACCAATTCACAACTCTACCAGCAGTGTATTAGTGTCCCAATTTTGCCACATCCCCTCCAACATTTATCACTTTCTTTTGCTGCCATATTGGCCAGTCTGCTAGGTGTAAGGTGCTACCCCAGAGCTGTTTTAATTTGCATTTCTCTAATCAGGAGGGCCTTTTAGGAAAAGAACTGAAATCAAAGGGAAGGGAGATGTAATTTTTGTTTCAATAGATTTTACCAATCTTTACCTTTGAGAGCCATGACCTGTAGATTTTTGTCATCTCCAATTCTGGTCTATCCTGAAGGATTTACCAACAACTCAAGAATATCTTAAAATATTTTAAGATATTCTTGAGTCATTGGTGAAGTAGAATGGTCAGGCTTTTTTTCTTTTTCCGCTCACTAGTCCTAGTGAAGACATGCTCCACTCTAACAACCTTTCTCTATATCATGAGATGCCATTATATTCAAGCCTTTTTTTCTCTTCTTGAGAAAAAATGTCATTGATGAATAGATTTTCTGGGCCAAGCTGGTCTCATCAGGTCATCTTCCCTGAATGCCTTCCCTCCCCCAAACCTCTCCCCTCCTTCCACCAACCACTAGGGAGTTTGGCTAAGGTGGGAGCATGTCTGGTTCCAGTGAGAGCCCTGCTGTGCTGGACCCTCACTCCCCTGATGGAGGCAATGGTGCCTTCTGAGTCTACCCTGTCCAGTCCTTGGGCTGCTGGTAAACAGGCCTCTTGCATTCTTTGTTTTTTCTTCAGATATACATGTATTCATATATATGTATAAATATGCATATTTGTGTGCACACACACATAGGTATCTCTATGAACTCCTAGGGCTTCCTCAGCAGAAGAGCAGGGATTTAAGCTGAATATTAGTATTTCATCCTTGGGATGGAGGTGGTGGAGGGGACAGGATTATCCAGGACACAAGGGTGCCTCAGTGCTGCATAGGAGACCCACTGGTGTGAGAAGAGAACATGAGACGCTTAGTGATTTCTCG
>NW_025394458.1:0-2846 GCF_016433145.1 Gracilinanus agilis | reverse complement strand
AGACGTCGGCCTTCCCAAGCCCAAAGACCCGGAAACGGAAACCAGTTGGACCCATGTTGGATCACGGGAATTGTAGTTTTGATACATTTCCCATGTCCATAGAAATATATACACTTTTAGATGGCATTTTCCAAATTTCACTTTTACAATTCCCTGTGAGGTCTGGCAAAAAAAAAAAGGTTAGTTCTTTTTTCTTCGCTGGACCTGTAAAAATAACAACTTCTAAATTTTTCAGGAATTTGGGGATAAAAGAAATAGATAAACAAATGGTTAAAATTAGCCGCATTGACAAAAAACCAATTTGGGGCTGTCCCCCACTGGCATAACAGTGTACAATTAAAACAATACACACAACTCAATTTCAACTCCCCATAGTTCAATCAACTGCACCCCAGAGTTCAAAGTTTGGTCTTCATGGTACAGTGAAGGCTTTTCAGACATCTTCATGGTGTCTTCACCAAAATAAGTTTGTTGTCTGGATTTTGGGGAGATGGCAAGATCCTTATCCTGAAATTATTCTCAAAAGAATTTAAACTTTACATTATAGATTACAAAACATACATTTTCTTCTAAGATTCATACAATTTAATTCCTCGTGAAATTACTCCTAAAAGAGTTAAATATACATATATTTTTACATTATCAAATTTTAAAAAACTTAACAGATATCCCCGTGAAGTAAATCTTAAACACACCTTTTTTTCTAAAAAAAAAAAAGGTACCTCAGGTCAGCTAAGGATGGCAAAATACAAAGAATAAAATTCAAGAAAAAGAAGAAAAAATTAACTTGTGAATGAAATGTGCAAAAATCTAGGGAAAATAAACTTAGACCTTTGAATGAAGGTCTAATTAAAGTGAATTCAGCAGTGTGCAATTACCCATTCAGGGCCAGGACTAAAGGAAAATGTCTCTCTCTGATCTGACTTTATCATCAGCTTTTTTAGGGAACTGAGCCAAATAAATAACCAATCTTAGGTGCTTTCTAGGAATCTAAGTCAAGGGGACCCACGTCCTCTAAAGTTTTAGAAAAGACTGGGACTCCAGGACTCAAACCCCAATTTCCAAGCCCTAAAGTATTGGCATAGAACTGCTGCAATTATGCAGATCTTAGTCAGTCAAGTCTCTGACCATGTGCTTTCTTTAGCACTATTAACGGCTTTCATATTCCCTTCTGGAATCAGAGAGGCATTTAAATCACAGTCCTATAGGCTCAAGTATTTGCTGTAAAATCAGAAAAAGAATAAATAATGATTATATATGTACTTCCAGTACAAGATGATAAAAGGAATGCTCTAATTAAAAAATGTTTTAAAAAACAAAAATATATATATATAGCTTAGAACTAGAAGGGTATGTTACCCAAAAATGAGACTTTCTGTGAGAGAAAGTGGGTTTTACAAAATAGCAGATTCACAATGCACATTCAAATAGAGTACCATTATTTCCAATAGCACATTTTAAACAATGATGTTTAAAATCATATACTTGTTACAACCTGTAACCCTTGGCAAATGCTGTTATTGCTTCCATAGCAAAGAATATACAGGAGCTCCTTAACTCTCTGTATTTAAAAAAAATCCTGGGTAGGAAATGCTTCTACCCATTTAAGGCAACAATTTTTCTTATAATAAAATATATAAAAGCTTTAACCTTTAAGACAACAATTCTTAAGGATTTTAAAGTAAAAGTTAAAAAAGATCTCTTGTAAAATTACAAGGTAATATTTAAAGCATGGAAACTTTCAAGGTTCTTTGCAATTACCAAGACAGAATAAATTTTAAAAGACATGTGCTCTATAAGATGTTCATAGGTAGTACATATAACCGCATTGCTTCTGATACAGTAAGCTTTAAGTAAATTAGGAAATATAATAACATCATAAGCAGAAACTTCATTAGCGTAAAATGATTCAGTGCAACAGGAAAATCAAAGAAATAAGCAAGATTAATTTACAAAACTAATTAGCAATATACAGTAAGATACAGTCTTTTTAAAACAGAAATAAAGCTCATTCAGTTCCGAGGTTTTAAAAGTTCACCCCTGGTTTCAATTTAAGGTTCTTTTGATTGAGTTCTGCTGAGTTTAAGGGTTTTTTTTTTTCTAAAAGTTCAAAGTTCTTCCCCTGAGTTCAGTTTTTAATCACAAGCAAGTCTGAATAGGCCATTTGGCCCCATTAAGGGTAAACGCTCGGTCCACGTGGTGACGTGTCATTGTAGAAAATCCCACATGTAGAGCTTGTGTGGGTGGCTAAATTAGGTCTTTAGAGAAACACGTGGAAGGCTAGAATGTCTCCTATAAGAAAGTAGAGAGAAAGGGGAATATACCCAAATTGTTAGCGGCAGGAACTGAAGCAGTCTCTGGAGGTCGAGATCTTGGCAAGTCAGGACTGGGTTCCTTCCGGGAAATCTCAGGAAAAGCAGCTCGGGGTTCTGGAGTGGAACGATGGCTTGCAGGCTTTCGGCGCAGCAGGAATGGAGATCAAGTCAGGAGTCAGGAGATGGGCTGCGAGATGAAACTGGCTGGGCACCAGCAGTCCATCAGTGCCAGCAAGGGCCACCAGGCCCGGGGCATTGAGCAAAATAATTTGCAGCCCAGCAGCAATTAAAACCATTGTCTCTCTTCCCCGTAAAACAGCCTCTAGGCTGGGGAAAATCGGGAGAGGACTGGGCGAGGAAAAAAATCGCTTCTGAGACTCGGGGTCCCAGAGCCGCATGGCTTTTTCTTAGGCTATCTAGAAAATTGAGAGTTCGAATTTCGACCTTCTGGTTCGCCAAATTATAAATATGAAAAATGATAAAGGCTGGTATAAATATATAAATTAGTAATTTAATTAAAGCCATGTTTAT
>NW_025394457.1:0-4404 GCF_016433145.1 Gracilinanus agilis | reverse complement strand
TATATATATATATATATACACACAAATGTATTTTAATGTTTTGCTTTAACCTCTTAAGACCAAACATAGCTTAAACGATAAAGTCCATTTATTCAATTGACAATTTTTAAATGACAGCAATAAAAGTTACACATTAGAGTCTTATTTTACTTTCTTATATTAAAAAATATATTCAAGAAGAATGATTTTCAAATGAAGATATGAATCAACATGGTAAATAATCTCTATCCTGCTGATCCCTGAACAAAAGGAAGCAGATGCTACGCTAGAGGGACCCCTCAGTGAACCTGAATATCTTGAATTTTTTTTTCTTGATATTGCCACCATGTAACTTAGTGGAGCACTGGATTTAGAGGTAGGAAGTCTTGGGTCTGAGTTCTGTATTAAGTCATCTCTAACTGTGTAGCTTTGGAAAAGCAATTCAATTTCTCTCATTCTCATTTTACTCTCCTTTAAAATGAAGATAATAAAGACTTCTTCACAGGGTTTTTTCAGAGTATTAAATGAGACTGCATTTGGTAAAGGGTAAAACTTGAAAGCATGATAAGATACTAAGTATCATCATCATCAGATTTTTAAGTCACTATATTTCATACTAGTTATCATACTAGAGTGGTCAGCATAACCTTCTAGTTAAACCTAGATAATCACCGCTGGATGGCAAATGATGAAGACACATTAAACATTATAAATGAAAATATCTTCTATAGCTAAGAGCTATAAAAAACTCAGCATCAAAAGAAACTGAGAAGGCATCTCTACCTCCTGTTTCTAAAATAGTTCACTCTTTTCCTTTAGCTTCCACTTCACATACTGACCCATCTGAATTCCCACATTAGAACTAAAATATGCCTAATAGGAGTGTAACTCTATAATATCTTGTATTCAACGTGAATGGAAAAGGAGAAGGAAAGAAAAGAAATTGAAACCGAAGTTATATCAATCAGAGACCCCAGGGCTCTCTCCTGACTATGTCAGAGAACAAATAACAAGTGTGGTCCCGAAGACAAGAGAAGCCTGAGGTCTCATCAGCACAGTTCCACTTGTTAGAATATTCATTCTTCCTTATAATCTGAAATTAATAATTCCCCAAATAGAGAAAGAAGGTGCCCCACAGCCTAGACTTTCCAGTTTCTGGTGCATACACAGACCAGATTAATATAGAAAGTGTTGGCACATCACAAGTTGCCATCAGGCCAACATGAGGTTTGGGCTTCCAGCCCAGTAACACTAAATTCCAGTAGGTAAGAGAGGAGAACAGCTGGCAGCTGTTATGGTCCTGTACACCCACCTCCCTTTGCTCTCCAAGGAAAAAAACAGGCCTCCCACTCTTGGGACAGCAGTTGCTATATCACAGCTCTCATAGTCCTGTCACGGAGGCACATCTGGAGAAAAGGCAATTCTCAGCTGGGTTTTTCTCTTTTAGTGACAGCCAGAAGCTGTCAGGTAAGAGAAGAAGAGAGGTCTCGAAAGTATTTGAAAGATTCAGCTGAGGTTGAACCTCATTTATATCCATTTTTCATAGGAAACATAGGCACATTGACATTTGGGAAATCCCCTTTTCAGCTGAAGGACTGGTCATAGACTATGAATTCAAGAGAGATTATGTTGTAGGTTTCTGATTCGTTACTATGAATTTTTGGAGTTTCTGAGCTTTTAGAACTGAAGAAATGATCCAGATAAGTGACTTTTCAACCAGGGTTTGCTATATACTTATAGGAGAATGTAAAAGTGAATGATTCAGAGATGAAAGAAAACATATTTAATATATATAGCTATATCAATATCTATTTATGATCTATCAGAAAAAAAACACATGCTGAGCATCCAACCAGATCTGAATGAAAATTAAAGATTCCAGTTCAGGTATATGAACAAGATGACCTGAGGTGACACTTTCATTTTTATACTAGGAATATATCATTGTTCTTTCTTCAATACAGTTAGTCATCCTGTTCTCTTGGTCTTCAGTCATTCTTTCTTTCTCACCTAGCTTTGAACTAGGTGCTCATTAGTGCAAAATAGTGTAAAGAAAAATGAAAAATCTCTTCTTTGCCAGGGGGCCATAGAAGTTCATTGGACATAAACAACTCATGATTCAAGAACCTATACAAGATTGACCAATTTTTCCCAATTATATGCAAAACCAATTTTTTAACATTTAAAAAAATATTCAGGTTCCAATTATCTCCCCATCCTGGAGAAAGGAAGCAATTTGGTGTAGGCTATACATGCATATTCACGAAAAACATATTTATACTTTATTGACTTCTATTTTTGAGTATCTTGATATCTGTGTTTGTTTGGATATCTTTGGTATGCATAACCTCACAAGTAAAAAAGCCCAGTGCCCAATGCTGTCAATCAACAACATCTATTCTTCAGATTAATTCTATGAACAATTAATTATAAAGTGTCCTTGGGTTGATTTGTCATTAGGCAACTCTTCATGTCCATAGATTTCCTTTTACACACACACACACACACACACACACACACACACACACACACACCACATACTTCATCAATAGTGTTTGCACTGGGGCTCTGAACAATCCCTACAGATAGTGCATTGTGTGAATCCATTTGATAAAATCAATCTCAGCCCAATTGCCAAGGTTTCTTTTACTAAAGAGGTTATCTCTGTATAGCTTGGTAGCACTGGTTTGCAGTTATTGTAGTCTAACATTTTTCAATAACTTTATTTCATACAGCTTCCAGCTGGGTTTTGTTGTGAATATTGACTTTGTTGGAGAAGTATGAACTCTACTGTCCCCCTGAAATAATATTTATCTCCAGCTCTGGAAATAGACATTTTCTAAACTGTTCAATTCTCAAAAGAAAGGGATCATGTGGATAACATTAACAATGACACAGTAATACATCACATTACAGTTTTCTATAGGAATTCTTCATAGTTCTATGACATGTATAGTATAAATATCAACTCCATTTTATGGAAGAGGAAAAGAGAGACACAGTCAAATTGAATGACTTACTCAGAATAATAAAGTTCCATTAACTTTAAAGGTTGGAGATAAGGAGAAAGATAATGTGAAGAAGCATATCAGTTGTCAAAAATATCTTTGAATGACTGGCAGCTATATGGTGATTAAAAATACTGGTCAACATTTTCTATGTTGGGGTGGATAGGTACTCATTTAATACTGTAGAAAATTTGATAATCTAATATGATATTTCTTAGGCCTAAGTAAGCATAACTTTTTATAAAATTTCCAAAGCCAAAAAAATTACCTTAATAATGAAGCTTGAATTTTGCTTAAATATTTTGCTAAATAGAAATAGCACTGGGGACCAGGGGTCCAAAAAATACTGTCCAAGTTCCAAATCCATCCTGCTGCATATTTTTGTAAAATGTAAGATATTTATTTTTTACATTTTTAAATAAATTTGCTAGATATGGCCAGTAGACAGTATTTTCCCAGACCTTACTTACTGACCATCTTAGTTTTTTACACTCTTCTATGTTATAGTATTGACATCCCAGCCATATAATTTTACATAGTATTTATGACATCTAAACCTTCCACTTCCAAGCTTTTCCATATCTTTCTACCTTTATCAAAAATTCTCTTTCTCCTTACTTCTTTGTCTTTAAATCTCTGACTTCTATCAAGGTTCAAGCAAATTCCTAAATGAAAACTTTCCTTATCTCTCTAGTTATTAAAACTCTCACTCCAAATAATTTTCACATGTATTTAATTTTTATGTATTATATTGCCCAGTATAATGTAAGCCCCTTGAGGGCAGAGACTTTTAAAAACAAGACAAAACAAAACAATTTTGTATAAAGTTCCTGAACACAGTGGAGAGCTTAATAAATGATTCTTGAATAGAATTCTTCTGCAAAAAGGATAAAATTTTAAAATTCAGTATCTTACTTCCAGTCCAATTGCCTAGATACTTTTTTATTGCTTGAACTTCATTTCCCAAGATCTAACTTCAAATACTTTTAACTTTAATCTTCAACTGCTTTGCATGTTATTGGTGTCAAAGAATAATAAATGTAAATGTAACATTTAGCCTATCAGTAATTCCTCCTTTTGGAGCAGTTCAAAGAGAATATCAGGCTGAAGTTATTGATTGAGTTGTGAAGTTTCAGAGGCAATAAACCCAATTGTCTTTTTTACTTCAAGGAGTCTTTGTATGGGTATAATTATCAAACAAAGCATGCAGGCTGAGTCTAATTAGCTATTATGCTTCTTTTCAAGCTTACACCTGAAGTCCTACTTTCGGGAAAAATCAGACAACCTTATACAGAAATTCTGTTATTTTCCAGCTGGTGAAGAAAAAGAAGGAAGGAAGGAAGGAAAGAAGGAAGGAAGGAAGGAAGGAAGGAAGGAAGGAAGGAAGGAAGGAAGGAAGGAAGGAAGGAAGGAAGGA
>NW_025394456.1:0-5896 GCF_016433145.1 Gracilinanus agilis | reverse complement strand
TCCAAGGGGTCGTTCAGGCATGCCTCTCTGCCTAGCGACCCTAGCTACTATTGCTAGTAAAGAATGAGCCTCTTCTTGCATATTGCATTGTCAGTGTGGTTCTTCCTCTGGCCATGATCGAACCTGGGTTAGGTATTAAAATTTGGGTACAACATATGGGGGCTCGTCCCTCGTGGCCAGGACAGGATCCACTGCCAGAAGAGCCAAGGGGTGAGGAGATCTGGAGCTGAGTGGCCTGTGCATGTGGTTGTGTGATTGTGTGCTTGCATTGTATGAGGAGGGAGCCTAACACAGGCCCCCTTCTGCATGTGTGTGGATGTGTGATTGAACTGATGGGGAAGGTGATGCCCTGGTAAGCATACAGCTAAGTGGTTCGGCTTGCCCCGCTGCTCTGGGTTTGATACGGAGGAACCTAAGCCAAGCTCACCTGCCAGGGGCACCCCTTCTACCTGTTTCTGAGAGAGGACTGGGGAAA
Source organism: Gracilinanus agilis (assembly GCF_016433145.1). Classification (NCBI taxonomy): domain Eukaryota; kingdom Metazoa; phylum Chordata; class Mammalia; order Didelphimorphia; family Didelphidae; genus Gracilinanus; species Gracilinanus agilis. The sequence continues at coordinate 5,421 of NW_025394456.1, read as the reverse complement.
GTACGCAGTTCCTTTTGATCCATGCAGACAAAGGTCGGAAACCCTGGGAGCAAGTGCTGTGTGTGACTGGCAGGCCACGTAGACCAATTGATCTCTCTATTCCCTTAGAATTACTACGGGAACTGGTGAGGTTTGAGGTCTCACAGGACCCCAAAGCAAAAGGTTCGAGTCCTGTCTTTGGAGTCCGTCCGGTTGGTTCGAGTCCAGCCGGATTTTCTTGGGGATTGAGGTCCCCAAGTCAGGGGTTCGAGTCCCCTGAGGAAGGCCAGTGGACGCACTGGAGGTTGGGAGGAGAGAGAGGACTGAGGCAGGATCCCCATATTAATTGTTTGGGATCTGTCTGGGCTCCCCCAGGCAAGTGAGTGTGAGTGTGCGCACCTTTGTCTTGTGTTGTCTTGGCCAGTCAGGAATCTGTCAGGTTTAAACCATCCTTAGTTCGTCTTTTGTGTGTCCTGGCTGGGTCTGTGTCTTTGGTGTTATTTCAGTCCTTATCATGAGCCAGGGAGAGTCAACCTGGTGCTTGCTGGTTTCCCCAGCTTCAAGGCGAGTTCAGAGGGGAAAACTGCAAACATTCGGCAATTCCCCTTCCCACATCTACATTTCTCACCTCCCAGACTGGAGGAACTGTGCTACTCCAGCAGCAGACAATATTTGAATAGGGAGAGGATTCTAAATAAACCTCTCAGACCTGGAGGCAGATTTAACATCTGAACAGGAGGGGATTTGAAAGTTCAAAGTTCTTTCCTTAAGAAACACAGCCAGCTTAATGAACAGCTCACTTCCAATGCCCACTGTTAGCAGATAGCAGTTTGTTTAGGTGCTACAAGAAGCATTTGTTAGAAATCACAGCCAAAAAGAGAGACAAGTTTGTTCAATCAGAGTGTAAAGCACAGGGAGAGTTAGGGGGCAAGGAAGTCAGCTCAGCCAATCAGATGGCTGATGGCTGTACCTGAGTACCCTCAGTTGAAGGGGCCAGTGTGCTGCAACTGTTTTAATGAGCTTTCTCACTGCAAATATTTCTTTTTAAACATGGATCCTAAAGAACTGATTTTTTCCTTTTAAAGCATGCTTATCATAAGGTTGTATGTTTTTGTTTATTGTTGTCTTTGTCACAGTCTTGTCTCTATGTATTCTTAAATTGGACAAAAAAAAAAAGAGGGGGAGTTGAAAGATTGAACTTCCCACAGTCAAAAATCCTCAGCAGAGGACAAAAGAAAATATCTGTTCAATGATTTTTCCTCTTTCTTCCTTTGGATGGGCCCCCAAAGGAGTGAAAAAGAGAAAAATTCGGAGCAGAAAAGGGAGATTTTACTCCACAATTGGAAGCATTTTCACTTAAGATCTGATTTTAAGGGTTGAGAATTGCTAATGATGTTGATATGGTACAATGTAATTTTATTTATTGTGGTAACTGTCAGTCAAATGTGGAATATTACCAGATTTTATTGAGCACAAAAACTCATGGTTAGAAGTTTGTTAAGCCTTGGTTTCAGTGAATTGAGAATCATCTAAATGTGGTTAATAGCCAGTCTGACACAGAGAGGCAATGTTTATTCTATAAGGTCAAAAATTGTATTGGCTACTTTGTAGATGTAAAAATCATTCAGAAAAAGTTGTAATGTTATTATTGAGAACTTATTCTAGAATTTAAACTTGGGATTTTAAAATGAGATGTTCTTTTAATGTATGTGCTGTCAGAACTAGCAATATGTAATCATATGATACACAAGAAGTTTTTAAAGTGGTTAATCTGTGCATGGGTTTTAATAATACAGGTACTGAAAATTTGGTAAAAATGTGTGCAATGTATAAGAAGGAATTTGTGATCTAGAGATTAACATGCATTTAGAGTCAAATTGCTAGAAAGCAATGATGAATGAATACAAAATATGTAGCATTTGGACTATAAAGAGAATTAAGTTTTCAATAGGTTAAGAATATATGAACTGTATGAAATTAACAAGAGAAAATTTGACCAGCCCAGGAAGCTAATAGGACTACATGCAATTAAATATAGTACCTTTCCTCTTTTTTTGCAATAATGGTAAAGGAAGAGAAGCCAGAGGAAATAAGAGTAATTGATAAAGAAATAATAGGTGTGAATTCTAGAACAAATGGTAAATCAGAATAATATTGATGGAATTTAATCAGTTATGTAAACAATGCTTTGAGGTAAAAGGAAACTGAACTAGAGGTTCTATTCTGTTTAAACAGAGGTCTGAAAGGAATAAAAGTAAATGGCTTTGAAATTCAGTTGTTTACATACTGAAAGATTGCTAAAGGACTTAAAGTTATTTGGAAGTTGTGGAGTTCAAACTAAAGTTTGTTGAAAATAATTTATTGTGAAGATTTTGGTACATGCTAAATTTTAAATTGTAGGTGATCTCACTTGGTAAAGAGAGATAAGAGACAAGGTTGTTAAGTCATAAAAACCTAAATCAAGCCAGGCAGCCTTAGGGTAAATTGCTCATAAACACTTCCTTGCAAACAGGAAGGAAAAGAAAGAAATACTTTTAATTGTTCCACTTTGATACTTAGGAACTGATATAGCAACACAGTACATAAATAAGATCTGAAAGAGTTTAAAGATGAGTATATTTTAATTGTATACTTCAGAGTTTTAAAGAGATGTTCAAGCAAGTAAAAGTTGATAGAAAAGTCATGGATATCTTGTAAAACAGGTTCTTTTTTAGCAGTACAGTAGTTATAGGGGTGCAAATGGTGAACCCCTGGGTTCGAGAAGGAGGCCCTGAGGATGAGAGGACTCCAAGTTTAGCTTAGAAGTATCCTTTTCAAAGAGCGTGGACATGACTCCTTGCACTCAGGCATTTAGTGAGTGGGGGGTCTGTCTGAGATCCTCTGGGCTTAGGCTATCAAGGTGTGGCCAGAGGTGTATCTGTTTAAATTGATCAAAAATATTTTTTTAGGTTTAAAGTTATCATAAATGGTTTTCCAACTCAGTGTATTAAAATTAACTAACTTCATTATTACATTTCACTTCCTGGTCTTGAAAATAGATAAGCAGCCTGCTGGTCAAAAGGCTTTCTTTAAGGTTTACAGTGCTTAAAAGGTTTCAAATCTTGTAATTGAAAATAGACCCTGTAATACTACATGCTTTATGATATTCCTTTAAGTATGATTTTTATGTAAATTGTTGCTAAAACATGTGCTTTAAGTGTTGTTTGAATGTAAGCAAAAGCTCATTGTAAACCTGACTGTACCATGGGTTTTGTTCAATACTCAGTGGTTACCTCAGTTTACCAATTTGTACTATGAACTGAATCTTATAATGAGCACTATGCTAAAGTTACAGTGTCTCAATTCTTGGGAGTTATTGATTAGCATTTGAAGGGATACCAAATGGTATGTTTGTTTTTGTGATGGTAATAGAGAGTCAGAGAAAGTGAAGAGGTAAGGTGTGTTGTGTTTGAATACAGAAGAAAGAGAGACTTGGATGTCCTGAGTATGCAGATTCGTGATGGGTAAATGGAAGTTGTGTTCTGCTTTTTAAGCAGAGGGTTTGAGAGAAAAAGAGAGAGGAAGAAGGAGAGAGAAGGAGAGATGAAAGAGAACAGATAGGGAGGTGAAAGAGAATAGATAGATGTTCTACTCTTTTAAATGGATCCCTGACCTAGGGATAATTTCTAAAGTTAGTTTATATGGTGTTGGGAAAATCATAAATAGTTCTGGAATATCTCTTGAAAGTTACACTGAAGAGATTCCTGTCTGGCTTGTCTTAGTCTTTCAGATGGCCCAGGTACAGGAGACGATACAGCCCTGATTTATATTTACTGTGGAGCTACTCAATCCAGCACTCCTGTTCCTTAATTCAGGTTTTGTGACTAAAGTGTGATATGTTAATTATTGCCAAAATATGTAAGAATAACTGAGTGATCAGCCTGGTAGGGATGTGAAAGGCTTGTTTGAGGGTATGGAAATTGTTTCCAGAATGCTGCTTAGCAGAATTTCTCTGAGCTGTAATGGGAAAGACTTGTCTTTTAAGGAAGGAAAAGGCTTCTGGGATCCAGTAGTGATACAGTGCAAAAGACAGAGAATGTTCTGTGATGGTTAGAGAGGCAATTCTAGGGCTCAACTTGGACTGGACCTCTTCTGACCATCTAGGCTACTAATGCTTGAGTGACACAAGGATGGCATGAGCCAGTGACAGCTTTAGCCTACACATGGAGCCCCTCACTATGTGTCCCTTGGGACATGAGGAAATGCTTTCCTATCTGCCTTCCCTTTTTGGAGCAAGTTCCCATAATCAGCACTTAATGCAAATTGTAAATTAATGTTTCCATCTCCCCAAACAACCTATTAGGTTAATAATTGAAAATTATCAAATTGTTAGGGAACACACTTGAGGAGTAGGTGAAGTTTAGTGATAGATGACTTGTAGCTTGAAGCCTTAATTTACCATAACTAAAGTGGGATTTTGAGCTTGGAAATATAAACCAAAACTTTCTGGATTTCCTCCAGGATCTGGGATAAAGAAATTTATCTGTAAAGTGTTGTTATTCAAGTAGTTATAGATGCCATATTAATGTGGGCCTTATGAAAGGATATTTTTTTAACAGAAACATCACATGCCAACTCTGCAAACAACTTAGGGATCAAATTTCCTAAAAAGTTTAATTCCTGTCAGAGGATGATTTCTGGGGATAAAATCTGTTGGCTAAGATACCCAAATGTTAATGTTTAATATCAGTTTCTAATGTGCTAATTTTCTTTTTTTGTATCTGGTGTTCTAGTATTTGCCCTAGTCCTAGGTTCTATACTTCTGCCTTAGGGATGGATGCTCCCCCTTGTGACCTGTCTGTCAGTCTGGGGAAACAGTCTCTGATCTCCAAGCCTTCAGGACCCTGGCATTCACTGCAGAGGTGCGTCTGAAGACCCTGTGCCCACAGCTCCTCCTCCTGTTCCCCCTCTCAGAGATTCTACGCCCCTTCTAAGCTTGAAGAAGCTACAGAAGATGGAAACCATCGACCCTCTTCCCTTAGACATTTGGAGGAGGGGAGGGGAGACGGCATGGGACATTGTGGGACATTGTACCCCAGAAACAGCATAGAACACCGTACCCCCATAGTGAAAAAGTTTTTTTCAGGCAAACTATAGGCAGGAAAATCCCTTTGCTTCCACTATGTACCCTTCCCCTTATTCTTAACTGCCTAGCAGCTTTTGTAAAGGAATGAATTAACACCATTTAGCTTATGGTCCTGCATCAGTATTACCTGACAACCCCCACCCTTGATATGGTGTGTGCTGTCACCAATCTTTAAAGGACCACCTGAGGATGATTCCTCAGGATCAAAAGAAAAAGAAGGGAATGTTGGATTTAAAAATCAGTCTGGCAGTCTACTGAACTATTTCTGGCCTGGGCTAGCTACCCCCAGCCCCCAAGGTTTCCCAGCACAGTCTTCC
>NW_025394455.1:0-2461 GCF_016433145.1 Gracilinanus agilis | reverse complement strand
GTGTGTGTGTGTGTGTGTGTGTGTGTGTGTGTGTGTGTATGGGGGGGTATTTTTTATTTACTAATTGAAGTATTCTCTTTAATTTACTGGAAAGTCTTGCTTGTGAGCATATTATGATAAAAGGCAAAATATTAAAATGATACTGTGTATATTCCCGTTTATAACAGTATAGCACTAGAATACTGCAATTGTATTTGGTTCACATGAAATAAATTTAAATAATAAGATTAGGTTCTCATATGTCATACTCTGTAGTCTTAAAATTGACGGGTGATGAGGTGAGGTCATTTTAATCAAACAGATGGTGATGTTTGACCAAGCTGTGGTAAAGTGATTCCTTTTCAATCACGTGTATAATAAAACTTCACATTTTGTCCTAACCGGTCAAACACTGTTTCAGCATGTAAGTACCAAAAATGAATTAAAATGGCTTCAAACAGAGGAAGCAGCTAAAGCCCCATATAAGTGAACTTCTGGGACAGTCATACAGGTGGTAAGTCAAAACCAAGTCTTCTGACTCCTTATCTTTATTTCTTAATAATCCACCAGGCTGCAATGTTGAGTCAAAAGTCAAGTAGTTAACTTATAGGGCCTCTCTTAGAATTTTTTTACTCTTATTTCAGACACAGTTCTAACAAACTAATTATATTTCTCAGACTATAGTAAATTAAAAGCTGTTTATTAGGAAAGGGGAAATATGGGAGAAAGCACATAGAATCATAACAGGACTTCAGAAGGCACTTTAGGCCAACTTATATTTGAGAGATAGCCTGGAAGCAAGGAGTAAAACTGAAAAACTACAAAAAAAAGAAATAAGGACTCAAAAATCCCCCTTTGTACTATGAGAAAATTTACTATAAGGAAAGCATAGCCTACACTTCTTACCTTGGGAGCACCACTATTTTATAGTTCAGGATAATACAATTATTGAAGTTTATAATGATAACCTTTGGGTATTCAATTAAATAATTATTGAATACCTACTATGTATAAGATATTGATAAAAGATTAAATTGTAAAAAATTAAGCTCTTAAACACTTAGCTAAAGGCAAAGTGTTATGTTAGGATATTGGATGGGATGCCAAATTTCAGCTTAGATACAGCTCCTGCCTCCATGGAGACAACATGTCTCATAGAGAGATGATACTTGGACAGATATAAATGATAATATTAGGACTAATTAAGCCATAGCAGCCAAGAACAAGGTAAAGAATAGTGGGTAAAGTTTCTTTAAGGCCAGACAGAATCTTGGGAATGGAGCCTGTTGGAATTCTGGGCAACCTGAGTCAGTTGGGGTTTTCCAACTGCCAATGGACTCCTGGAGGTTTTTTTCTCTAGGAGGAGGCAGGCGTTTCTGTTCCCTAGAACACTGAAAAAGCCCAGTGGCAGGTGGAGGAGGAGGACAGGTTAGAGTTTCTGGAATAAGTTTGTGGGAGAAATCAACAGAAAAGAGAAGGAGAGAGACTGCTAGGAGAGCCAAAAGCCGAGCTAGACCCAGAAGGGGGGCAGTGGGCAAAGATAGTGAAGAACCAAACTGATTTAAAGCTGAAGAGATCTAAGGAGACAGTAAATTTATATAACTGAGGATTAGAAATTAGCATAGATTTATTTAATGTAGATTTGGGGGCTTTAGTGATTTAAGGAGTTCAGAGAAGGCCTGGAACCCCAGGCAGAAGAGACTCTGTGAGGGGTTCTTGTTCAGGAGTGGGATAAGGTAGTACCCCTTAGTTAAGGATCCAATCCTCAGCCTTTTTATCTATCCTTACCTATCCTTAAACCTCTTAAACCTTATTAAATAGAGGGTTTTTTTTACATCTGTCTCCAGCAGTTATCCTTGCGTAGGCCCATAACAGTTTAGCAGAGCTTCAGTAGCCACAAACTATTAGGCACCTGCCTGATCTATTACAAGCAGTAAAAGATACTGCATCCAATTTACCCCCCTTAACATTCCTAAATTAACATTCTTAACCATTCCTATTTGTAACGATACAAAATGATGCATGATACAGTCATAAGAGAAATGCCAATTGAGTGTGTTATATATAAGTTCTGATTGGGAGGATAAGGGAAGATTCTCTGGATTAGTGTGAATTAGCTTTTCAAGGATACATAGAAATTCATTAGGCAACCTAGCAAAGGCACAGAAGGAGAAAAGTACAGTTCTGTAGGTTGTGATAATGAGATTAAATCTATCCTGCCCTTGCTTAGATTTAATCACCAAAGATGTAAACACTACCACTTGATTCACAAGTGGGGAGGTCTGTGACCCACATGTACAAAAGTGGGTAACGAATCAGAATTGACTGAGTGCCCCTTGGGCAGTCCTAAGCAAAGTATCTGTTGTGATTGGACAGTAAACTAGAAGGAAGGCACAGGAAGTAATGTGAATTTGGGAAAGGTCCTGTTTTTATACAACTATTTTGAACTGCTCTTTTTGTGATGGCAAAGAATTAGAAACTT
>NW_025394454.1:0-2273 GCF_016433145.1 Gracilinanus agilis | reverse complement strand
TATTCTGCCTATTGTTTCTGCTGTGCAGGCTCTAAAATCTACTTTTACAACACTAATTTATTTTTTAAACCACTCAGGAATAGTGTATTATGGTTCCATGTTCTTCTCAAATTCCATAGGATCTTGTTTCATCAAGTTGTTGAATTATTTCTCTTTCCTAGGCAATTTTTATTAATAAATTCCTGAACTTGTTTAATAGATCTAGAGATCATATTTTCTTCACTATTAATGTTTTTACTCTCGATTCATCTGCTTATAGTCAAAGTCTTTGAGTTTTCTTCCATGTGAGATCTTTAGTAGCACTTTGCATCTTGGTATGACATAACAAATCCCAAGAAACCTCTTAGTAGTCTTCTCTGCTTTGCCAGCAAGGTGGGATCTTATATCTGCTAAAAGAAGAAATAGTAGCTCTTCGCTCATACACTTTGACAAACTATATGGCATCATGTAAATTCAAAACTTCCAGTAAAGGATGGGAAAGAACTGACCCTATTTACCTAACATCATGACACTCTTACTTACATGGCAGATGTTCTAGAGAGTCAACCAGTTGAGCTCATGCCCAAATTCCTGGTTGTCTTTTCTGCTTTTGTATTTTTATTTCCTGATTTTAGGTGAATGGGCTGTATATGTTCAGGCTTGAGGGCAGACTTGTGAGTTCAAGAGGTCCCAGAAGTTTTGGATCCCATTGGACTGGAACTGAATGCAGCAGATAGCAGGGGAGGACACACCAGCAAATATTCTAGTATCCTCAGAGGATGGCCACCAGTAATAGAAGAAAATAAGCCTGACCTATTTACCAGCAAACATGAACTGTTTGTTGATTAACAAGGTAAAATATAAGGTGCTTAATTAACAGTTCTGTAAGCTGTGTTATGTTTTTTTTTAACCCTTGTACTTTGGTGTATTGTCTCATAGGTGGAAGATTGGTAAGGGTGGGCAATGGGGGTCAAGTGACTTGCCCAGGGTCACACAGCTGGGAAGTCTCTGAGGCGGGATTTGAACCTAGGACCTCCCATCTCTAGGCCTGACTCTCACTCCACTGAGCTACCCAGCTGTCCCCAGCTGTGTTATGTTTTGATGAAGGTTAAGTGTCGGCCTCCCAATAGAGGGTTAACAGCAGTTTTACATTAAATTATTTATTCTTCTTTTTAAATCATTCTATTAATGTGCCCTATAAGTCATTTATATTTAGCATTTCTTTTGTTTTCAGTTCCAAATTATCTCCTTCCTTCTTCCTCCTCCTGCACCTATGAAGATTATAAGAATAAATTACCTATTCAACATTATTCATATTATATACTGAGTACTTTTTTCTCCTCATTTTGGGGAAAATACAGAACCAGAACATAATCTAATAGTGAAATCATTTCCACATATTCCGTTCAATTTCCTATGCCTTCTACATCTGTATCTATAATAATCTACCATAAGAATCGATATTCAAATTATTAACCTAGACCAGTGATGGGCAAACTACAGCCTCCAGCCAGATGCGGCCTCCTGAAATATTCTATCTGCCTGCAAGACATTATTCCTAATCTGACAAATACAATGAGTAGGATACAATACAATGAAACTTCGAAAGAGTTGCCTTAGAAACAGACTGTTGTGACAGAGGAGCATTTCCTTTCCTTTGACCACCTCTTTAAAAAGTTTTCCCATCACTGCCCTAGACACTTCAAAATCCTCCATCATTCAAGAAAATTTAAATGATACTCAGTACTATGTTTTCTAAGGCAATACATATTGGAAGGGTTTTTTAAACAAACATTGGAACCCAGAGTTGTGGAGGTAGGAGGGAGATGAAGGAGGAAAACCTGTCTATTATCTTCATTTAACCAGGAAGTCCAACTAACCAGATTATACCATTCCCTGAGCATTCCAGTTAATTGAGGGTCTATTGTAGGGCCTCAAGAGTCAGTCTTTAGCATAATTCAGAAGAAATAAAACCTAGTACTGTAAATCTGACTGCCCAATGTTTCTTGTAGCCATTCACCTACTTATCTATTTCAGATTATGATAATGGTTTCCTGGAACTGAATGATATAATACTAGAAATGGAAGATGTTTATTCGCTACAAAGATTCCATATGCAGGCTTCCTGTCATAATCAAGTACAGTTATTCACATCATTTATGATTTCCAGTCTTCCCTATAACTCATGCTGTGCATTTTAGGAGTTCAGTTTTTTTTCCTTGAGCCTTCCTGTCCTCAAAAGAAAACAAACACAGGGTGTGTGTGTGTGTGTGTGTGTGTGTGTGTGTGTGTGT
>NW_025394453.1:0-7588 GCF_016433145.1 Gracilinanus agilis | reverse complement strand
AATGGGGATGCATTGTGGGGAGGGTAAAGGATGAACACCAAACACTTAATCACCACAGTCAGATTTAGTTCCATGGCTCTCTTATTTTATGCATGTCATTCCCTCATCTAGCATAGAACTTAGTACATAGGAAGCCTTTAATAAAAGCTTACTCTATTGGTCAGTCAGTCATTCAACAGGCATTAATTAAGAGCCTACTATGTGCAAAGCACAGCTCCTGATGGAAACTAAGACAAAAGGACAGTTCCTTGTGCAGTGGGGGAGACAAGAAGCAAACTTCTCTATGAACAAGATTCAGGTAGAATAAATTAGAATCTCAAAGAGAAGTGACTAATCACTTATTAAATGCCTGTGGATTTATTGATTCCAAATACAATGAGATTAGCACCAGGTCATTATTAAAATCTCCTTCCCAAAAATCAATTCTGATACTTGTTTTCTGGAGTACTGACCCCTAAAACCCTGTTGCATAATCATTAATAAAGCTATTACCCTAAACTCTCATTCTGGCCTGGAGAAGAGTTTTTTTCCCTTTTTTGCATTTGTTCATTTATTTATTTCTACCATATTTATTATCAGTTCCCCTTCGCTTCCCCTTTCCCCAACTGAACAATTGAAAAATAAAATAAAAACCCTCACCAAAAATATACAGATCTGTAACACAATTTGCTATATTGGCCACTTCCCAAAATATGTCTCATTCTGCATCCTGAGTCCATTTCCTCCTCCAGAGAGGTGGACATCCTCCTTCACCCTCAGAGCCTCTGGCATCATGGATTCATAGAACACTGATCACAGTTCTAAATTTCTAGGCAATAAACATTTGTTGACCTCCTACTAAGTGTCCAGGGCCAAATCCCGGGAAGTCAAGGAAAGACAAAGCCAGTCCCTGCTTTTGAGGAAATTACACTCTAATTGAGATAGAAGACAATACGAACAATTTTAACAAAACAATAGATACAGAATAACTTGGAGAAAATTAACAGAGGGAAGGATTATCCTCCTGAATCAGTGTCTAATGTAGCAGAGAGGGCAAGAAACATGAGAACTGAGGAAATTAGTCTGTTGGATTAGTCAGTGAAAAGGTCATTGGTAGCATTTATCTATTATCTGAGTCCATGATTCAGAACTTTCTCTTTCTCTTTCTCTCTCCCCCTCTATGACTCCAAATCAACCCAAATCAATCTAAATCCTCAGAATAAATCCTGCTCTTCAGGAATACTCATATATCAGACTCTGTCCTACTTCCAAAACTTCCTCTTTCTTCTGTTACATCCCCTGACACAAACTCAGAAGTCTTGGAGCATTTATAGGACCTTGTATTGTTTTCTCATGATTCTTTAAATGTCTTGTCTCCTCTTAGTTAGCATTAGTTAGTTAGTTAGCATTCAGAGTGCACATTAAGGCTTATATAGCACTTAGTAAATATTTTCATGTTTATATTCACAAAAGCCCTGGGAAACCCATCATGCTTATTTTATAGATGATGAAACTGAGGCAGAGGTTAAGTTACTTGGCCAAGGTCTCATAGCTAGTAAGTTTCTGAGACAGGATTAGAACTCGTGTCTTCCTGACTCCAAATTCAATGATCTATTCAGTGTATCAGTGCCTCTGATTCTAAAATTCAAATGATTCAAATAAGAGTCTAAGCTTCTTAATGGAAGAAATGTTTCATAGATAAAGTAGGTGCTTACTGAATGGTTGTTGAATTAGTTCTCAGTACTCACTTCAGTATCCTTCCCAACACAGACCTTAAGCCATGGCAAAATTTAGAAGTCCATATTATTATTTCTGATGCCTCAGGACCTTTATGACATAAAGTTCCAGACTGCAGTTTACTTAACTGATATCTATATTGCACAATTGAGATTTCACCTAGAAAATGGCAGCCCCAATCCTCCTCCCAATTTCATTGACTTGCCCAGCATCCCACAAATAGTGAAAAAACCAGGACTGGACCCCAGATCTACTGACTTCTAGAATTCAGCACTTCCTCTCCTCCTGGACCAAGTGACTTTAATGATGGGAAGGTCACAAAATGGAAAATACTGGGTTTATTCCCAAGGCTCTCTGTTTCTAATTCTCGCTTCCATTTGGGGAAAAATCTATTTGGCAACTATAGAGGCCATAACATGGGAACTTCCCCTTAAAAGGGAGCCAGGGTTTCCGTTAAGGACTTCTTATTTCTCTCCATCATTCTTCCTCCCACATAATCTAGAAAAGTCTTGTCTGATACCACCTAGTGTACTGACAACTTCCCTTGAGGGAACCTGGGTCAAAAGACTCAAAGAAAGAACAAATTTATTTCCTGTATTTCATTGACTCCCTCTCTTACCCCCCCCCATAGAAACTATTCCAAACCTTCACTCATCTCCTCAACCGGCACATGAAGGAGAATGCTGGAGCCAGCTTGTGCCGGCTCACTAAAGACGGTTGTTAAATTTTCAGTGTGAGCATGAACACCTCTGAAATGAGGGAATGCCACAAATCAGTGGTGACTTTATTGTATTGTTGGTTGTCTAGACTTAAGAAAGTCATTGATAAAAAGTTAATAGTACAAAATAAAGTTAAAAGTGTGCCATTCATACATTCTTTTCTTTCACAGAACCGGTTGTTAAACATTTACCAGCCGATGGCAGCTTATACACCTCCCTCTCATCTCTTCCTGTGAGCTAAGGATTCTGCCTCATACTTCAGTAAGGAAGTCGAAGCCACTTCCTACGAACTCCCTTTTCTGCCTTTCTTTTCATTTCAAAACTCCATGGCATTATTCACTCCTCTCTGCTTCTTTCCCCTAATACCTCATAAGGAAGTAGCCTTTCTCCTTGCCAAGGCCAACCATTCCTGTACTCTCCTACTTCTCCTCTTTTCCACCAGACTCTCCATTACTCCCTTATCTCTCTACAAACCCTTTCCTTCTATCTTCTTCTGATGTATTAGAACTATCCTTACTGTCTTCAAATATGCCCATATCCTACATCTTTAAAGAACCTTCAGGAGGCACTAACAAGCCCTCAAGCTAACACCCTGCATCCTTCCTCCATTTCCCAGGGAAATCTCTAGAAGAAAATTAACTGTCTCCTCTTCTTGACACTGCATCCTCTCTTTTCCCTTAGTCCTTCACCTGGTGCCAACTACTTTTTAGCCTTATCTCTCAACTGAAAATGTTCTACCCCAAAACTCCCAATGACCTTCTCATCAACTAATCCAACAGTCTTTCCTCAATTCTCATGCTTTTTGCCCTCCCTGCTACATTAGACACTTTGGACTACCCTAACCTCCTGGAGATTCTCTCTAGGTTCTCATGACCCTGTTTTCTCCTGGTTCTCCTCCTGCATGACTGACCATTCCTCAGCCTTCTTTGCTAGATCATGGATTATCTCACACCCCCTAGATGTGAATGTTCCAGAGGCTTCTCTTCTCTCTTTCCATGTCTCTGGCTCTGAAAGTGAGTATCCTCTAGGCTTCCTTCCTTCAACCTCTCTCTCTGTCTCTTGCTCTCTCTGTTGTTCTGTTTCTTTGTTTCTCTCTGTCTTTTCTTTATCTCTCTATCTCTCTCTTTTTCTCTCCTCTCTGTGTCTGAGTCCCTTCCTCCTATCTCTTTGACCCTTCCAGCTCCAAGGGTCCAACTATCATCTCTCTGTGGCTGACTCCCAGATCTATATCTCCGGGTCCAGTCTCTGTTCTGATCCTCAGACCCACTTCACCATCTGCATATTTAGACATTTCAAACTTCAATGTCCCAGAGATATCTCAAAGCCAATAGGATGGCATTCACTAGGGATAAATGTTCAGTCTTGCATGTTGGTAAAAAGAAGAAGCAACCCTCAAATATAACATAAGGGAAGCATGGAGCATGAATATTTCTGGAGGGCAGGTAGGTGGCTCAGAGAATGTAGAGCCAGGAGGTCCAGGGTTCAAATATGGCCTTAAACAATTCCTAGCTAAGTGAACCTGGACAAGTCACTTGACCTCCATTGCCTAACCTTTATCGCTCTTCTGACTTGGAACCAATACACAGTATTGATTCTAAGATAAAAAATAAGGGTTTGTTTGTTTTTTAAGAATATTTTTTGCAAAGATCTAGGGTTTTAGTAGACTGTGAGCTCCCTATGGGTGATCAGCGGACTATGGCAGACATTAAACCCTATTCAATCTCTTGCTGTATCAGTAAGGACACAGCTTCCATTAATAAGGAGGTGGGGAGAGTTCTACTTTTCTCTAACCTTCTCATGGCTCTTCTTGAGTATTATGTCTAGCTCTGGAATTATTGGTTAAGTAAGGACAGAGATAAGCTGGAGAATGTCCAGAGAACAGCACCCAAGATAGTGAAGGACCATCAGTTCCTGACACATATGGATCCATTGAAAGAGCTTGGAGATAAGAGAGCAGTCTTCAAGTATAGGTAGGAATGATAAAGGGGAAAGGGATTAGATTTATTCTGTTTGGGCCCACAGGCAGAATCAGAAGGATGAGATTAAAATTTCTTTTTTATTATTTCTTTATTCATACTGTAAAAAATTAATTCCCAGGTATCTCATCACCACTGTCCCCTCTCCAAACTATAAAAGGCATCAACCAACCAAAATATGTATATAAATTTTATCTTTTGTGTTTCTATTTATCAGTTCATTCTCTGGAGGTGAACACTCATAAATTATCCTTCAAATATTAATTCTATGCCTACATATGATGTGCTCTTGGTTCTACTCATTTCATTCTTTATTATTTCATGTAGGTCTTTCCAAGTTTTTTTTTAAATTAACCTGTTTATCATTTCTTTCAGCTCAGTTGTATTACGTCACAATTATATACCACAATTTGCTCGGCCATTCCTCAACTGAAGGGCATACTCTCAGTTTCCATTTCTTTGCCATCATAAAGAGATCTGCTAGAAATATCTTGGAACATATGGGTTCTTTTCCTTTTTTCCCTGATCACCTTGGGAAATAGACACAATGATGGTGTTTCTGGGTCTAGGGATATATACAATTTTAGTTTTGCCTTGTGCTATTTTTGCATACAAAGTTTTGGTTTTTTTTTTTAATTGTGTTTGTATGCACAGTTTTATAACTCTCTGAATATAATTCCAAAGTGCTCTCCAAAATGGTAAGATCGGTTCACATTTCCACCAATAGTGGATTGAACTTTCAAAGAGGCAAGTTGAAGTTTACTGTCAGTAAAAACTACCTGACTTCCTAATATGAGAACTGTCCACAAAGGGCCAAAATGGAAGGAGCTACCTAAAGAGAAGCAGGGTGGGGAGGAGCCATCACCATGGAGGTCTTCCAACAGAACTTGGATGACCACCTATTTTATATGTTCTAGTGGGGATTCCTTTGGTACATGAATTGGACTAAATGGCTGCTGAAATCCATCCTACCTTTATAATTCTTTGACACTGGGAGGGCCAAAACAGAATTCATCCTCTTTCCCATTCATCCCACTTATTTCCCAAATTACCCTATTTCTGTTAAAAACATGACCATTCTTCCAGTCTCCCAAGTTCATAATCTTGGTATTATCCTCAGGTCCTCACACTCACTCAACACATCCAGTCAGTTACCAAAACTTGCCGTGTATGGCTCCGCCATATTTCCTGTGCCTGACCCTTACATTCCACTCATGCAGCCTTCCCCTAAGTTTATGCCCTCCTCATAACAATGGCATCCTACTTGGTGTGCACACCTAGAGTCTCTCCTCACTCCTGATCATCCTTAAACCACTAGCTGCCAAAATGATTGTCCTCGAGCTCATGTCTGACCTACTCAGGGGCTACCCTAAGCCTATTGTCTCTAGGTTAAACACAATCTTTCCCAGTTAGTTTTTAAAGTCTTACATCACCTGGCCCAAAACCATCTTCCCTACCTCAACTGACATTTGTCCCATTTTGAACTCTCCAAGACAAGCTTTCCTTCACTCTGTTCCTCACTAACAACCAAACATCTCCTGTCTCCCTGTATTTCTCTTGGTCGTTCCCCATGCCACGAATGTACTCCCTTCTCACCTCTGCCTCATAGAAGCCTTTTTCCTTTCTATGAATGACTATGCATCAGGGTTTTATACCCAAAAATAAGTATCAGGATCCATTTTGGGGAAGAGAATTTTAATAATGGTCTGGTGTTCCTCTAAGTTGATCTGGAATCAATAAATCTAAAAGTATTTACTAAATGTTTAGTCCCAACTGAAGACCCAGCTCAAGCTCCCCTTTTAGGTTTTAGTCTTCTTTCCTGATATATCTGTTAATGCTGTCTTTCCCCAATTCCTTCCCTAACTCCCTTGTATTTAACTACCTTCTATTTGTTCTCTTCATGCCTTTATCAACAGTTTATGAATTGATGGGAAGCAAAACTAAGAGCCAACGTAGCTAGGGTTCAAGTTCCTCTTCTCCTGAGAAAGACCCTTAACCTCTGGGCTCTAAGCATCTCCTCTAGACTATACTAGAGAGAAGGTCCCCAAATACAGTATTGAAAAAGGGAGGGTCTTCACCTAGGGCTTCCCTATATGAATGAAATCACAAGTCAAGTCTATGCCTATTCACTTTTCATTTAGGTTTTTATTTAAATATATCTATGTACATAGATATAAATATATTTCTACGTATACTATATTCCTATATATATTTCTATCCGGAGGGCCTAGAAGAGATCTGGGAACATAGCACTTTCCATAAAAGAGTGCTTGCTTTCTTTAACAAGACAATGAAAGTCAAATCTGTGTCAGAACCCATAGAGTTAACAATAAGAGCCCTTCTCTGCTGGTTTCTGTAATAAGCCACTTACTCAGTCTGTGGGGATAGTAGCTGCAGTACATTCCTGTGTTCTCATTGGTTGAAGTTTCTATAGACCTGCTCCGATGTTACCTAGCAACACTCTTCCTCCAACTCAAAGGGGGACCAGCAGTGTGGGGGTTGGGTGGACAATCAGGGAGCTTCATTGTCTATTCCAGGGCCCTAGACTCCCTAAACCCAGCTAGGGCAGCACAAAATCAACTCATTCTTATTAGAGATTTCTCCTTTGTTCTATAATTCTGCCATCTTCTCACCTCACAGGTATAAGTCTAGCCTTTTAGAACCCCCTTTCAGGACCACCACCCCCACGCCCCAGCCACCCAATACTTCCATTAGTATTAAAAATCCACATATTTTTTGTCTTTCCACACACAATCCCAGGTACATAACTGGGGTTTATGAGGTCAGGGCACTGAGTGGGAAAAACTTACCTGTTCTTGCTAATAACGATCTTGCTATATCTGTGCAATACACTGGCTCTGAGGGGCTTAACCTGTGCCCCACTGGGGAGGTTTCAAGGGTGGGGGAGGTCTGTAAAGTTAGATCAGAAAAAATAGCATCTTTGCTTTGCCTAAGCTCTAACTGAAATGGAGCACTTCCTTCAGTTCTCTAAAAGCATTCTTCTCAGAAGGGATCCTCAGGCTTCCTTGGATGGCCAAAGGCTCCATGACCCAAAACTGGTTAGGAATCTCTGCACTGCTCTGAGCCTTGATGGTACAAAATTGAAACAAGACTTCAAAGTGCTTCCACTCTCATGGAAGAAGGATGTAGAAATCCTGCACCCACAGAACTGTGATA
>NW_025394452.1:0-5983 GCF_016433145.1 Gracilinanus agilis | reverse complement strand
GCTCAGGACCCCAAAAAATCATATAGAGGCCTGGCCCCCTATATAAATGGCGCCTAACGCGGGGGCTTTCTGAGCAGTGCGAATACCTTTTCCCCTCAAGCCAAAGCGCTTCCTAAATTCAGGTGGCTAGGAGACTCATCCCCACCCCCCTCCGGTTTCGCTGCTGGCTCACAGAGAGGAGAACGTGGGGGATTCGAGGTGAGTAACTTTTATCTTTTATCTTTTCAATTTAAGACAAACAAACACCATGGGGCACAGTGAATCAAAGGAAAGAATTCTTTTTATTGCTATAACTGATTATACCCTCAGGAAATGGGGGGCAAAAATTAGTAAAGAACAGCTCACTAAATTTCTTGATCTTATTAAAAATTGTAGCCCATGGATTCCCTTAGAATTCTGGCAAAAAGTTGGCAATGATTTGAAAACTTATTGTATTGAGCATGGACTAGAACAAGTGCCAGTAAAAGTTTCGTCTGCTGAAAAAACAATTTTGTTATCTGGTCAAAATGCAGAGAATGAAATCTTTAAGGTTTCAATGTTAGAATCAGAGGAGGAGGAAAAGGCTCCTTGTAAATCAAACTGGAACTTTAAAATTCGAAGGAAAAAGCCACAAGCAGCAGACCCTCCCCCACCTAAAAACCTCTCTTCCAAAGAGGAAAGAGAGATAACAGCAGAGGAGCCTCTGCTGCTTGAAGCTCCAATTCCACAGCCCCAGCCCCAGAATATAGGGTTTAAAGGGGCAATAAAAAATGCTCAGAAGGACGGAGACACGTCGTTCTGTTTCCCAATTATTTTTAGAGCAGATGAATTGGATGATGATGAAGAAGTAGCTCCTACATGGGAGCCTCTTCCCTACAAAGTGTTAAAAGAAATTAAGACAGCTTGTTCTTCATATGGTCCTGCTTCTCCATACGCTTTAACTTTGGTGAAAACTTTGGAAGGGCTTTGGATCACTCCCTTGGATTGGAATCATATAGCAAAATATTCCCTTTCTGCAGGAGACTACCTCTTTTGGAAATCAGAATTTGATGGGGTGGCAAAACAGAAGGCAGCCATTAATAAAAAACAGGGCATCAGAGTTACTAAAGAAATGTTACTTGGAATAGATGAATGGGAATTACATGCTGATCAGCTTAATTTACCTAGAGAAGCTCTAATTCAATGTACAAGGTGTGCCTTAGAGGCTTGGAAAAGGATCCCAGCAACTAAGAAACTGTCCACAGGTTTGGCTGAGATTAGACAAGGATCAGAGGAAAGATACTCAGATTTTGTAGAAAGGTTAAATCAAGAAGTAACAAAATATACAAATGATGAATATTCAATCCGGATAATAGTCCAAAAGTTTGCCTATGACAATGCCAATAAGGTGTGTCAGAGCATGCTTCAAAATATTAAAGAATCTGGGACTATTGATGACTACTTGAAAGCTTGTGAGGACTTTACTCCAGCATATATGCAGGGTATAGTCATCGCAGCAGCCCTGAAAGGAAAAACATATTCTGAAATGATTAAGGGCTCAAAGACTGCAAAAGACTCTTGTTCCAATGCCCCTAACTCTTTGTGTCCCAGATGTGAGAAAGGTTACCACTGGAAGAAAAATTGTAATTCCAAATTCCATCGAAATGGTTACAGATTACCTGATAAGAGATTTCAGGGAAGATGGAAAGGAGGCCAACCACTGGCCCCACTAATGACTAAATTTAGTCCAAGAATTCATCCTAGCTTAGCCAGTTCCTTGCTAGAGTTAATCAGTTTTCTGAATAATAAACTTTCTTTTTTCTCCAGATTTCTTTAGCCACGTAAGATGTGATTTATTGATCTTTGATAGGATGTCTTATATTTGTTAGAGTATGCGTGAAATGCCCGGGAAAAATGTTTTTGAACAGTCTGTGTGTCTATATGTTGTGTTTATGTGTCTCTAATCTGTTTGTAATGGTTTTGTTTGTCTGTGATCACAATGGAATTTTGGAGAAAATAAATCTCTCTCTCTCTTTCTCATTCATTCCGGAGGAATGGGAAAGACAGACAGAGGAATTTGAGAAATTCAGAAAAATAACATCTCCAATGGATTTCTGAGTGTTTTAAACTCTAAAAAATTTAATTGATTAAAAGAAATCATATTCTCTGCTCTCATTAAGGCGAGAATCAACAAGATAATTTGTCTACTTTTCTTCTTCCATTTCTTACTGGCCATAAGAAAGGGAACAAAGAAATAGTAAGACAATAACAGGGGACAGATTTGATCCCACCACCAAATTCTATCAACAGGTTAAATACTGAGATATATATTTAATCAAATTTAACAAGGATTCTAAATGCAATCTAAAAAAATTTTATTCAGACAGAAAAGGCAGTGATTCTGAACTGTGTACTGAGGTTCAGAAGTGCAATTTAAAACTTTCTTAGCTAATCAGAATCATCAATGCATCTAAATGCCTAACTGAGAGTGGTAAAAACCTTTTGGATTGCCACAAGTTTAATCTACCATTAATCACACTGAAGTTAGTGAAAATCTTAACATAAATTATTAGAACAATACCATTGAGTTATATTTTGTAATTAGACCCCTTTAAACAGAGAATGGTTCATGAGAAAAATTTAAGCCAAAATTGAATCATCCATGCTGCCTCAGTTCAGCAAAAAATAATTTTGGCAAGTCACAAAACATAGCTCCTTTTTCTCAAAACTCACAGCCCTTTCTCTAATTCTTTAGGATGCATGTTTGCTAAGAATTTGAATAGATACTGATGGTATAGTATAAATCTATTGACTAACAGTTAGAAAATGGAATTTCAGTTAATTTTAAATATGCACAAACTTTATATTGAAGAACTTATCTATTAAGACTTGCAGTGTGTAAAATATGGATTAAAATAATCAAATTTGCCAAAAATGCTTATCAAACTGAATTTGAGGATTGCAAATGATAAGTGCAAATTATATAAGGATACTAGTTCATGATTTAAAAGAAATATTTAATCAGGTATGTAGATTTGTCCTAAGGTATGGAAAAGCCAGGCTACAGGTTTTATTCTTTTTTAAGCAGAGGTCTGAAAGAATAACTGGTATATGTAGGAAACCTTGTTAAGAAGTTTTAATCAAGGATAATTTGGAAATAGTGAAGTTTAAATTAATATTCATCTGGAAGTGATAAATCATCAAGGTTTTAAAATAATGAGGCAAATTTTATAAATGCAGTAACTAAAGAGTTAAAGAGCACAGCAGCTTGAAAAGCGGCTGCAGCCTTGGACATGTTTCAAAAATAATTTAACCCCTTCTACATATAGGAGGGAGAGTCTCTGACTATAAATATTTTCAGCAACAATTTTTACTAACTCAAACTCAGTAAAGTGAAACAATTAGTAAGAAGGTAATGTTAATTTTGTAACTTTCAGAAATCTGGTTCAGCTTAAGTAGTCATCTCTATTTCAAATAATATTAGAAAATGCAATAATAATTATTGTGACAACTTAAATTTATGCTTTAAGTTACTAGATCCTAGTCAAATTATGTCTCCTATGTTCACTATTTCACTTGTATTTAAAGGTTAATTGAATTGATTGTATTCTCATAATATTTGTGATTTGTAGTAATATATTCAAATCCAGAATGTACAATTATAACAAAACGCAGAACCCTCTCTATTCAAGATAACATTGATGAAAACTTAATTCCAAGCAAATTTGTTCACTCTTTTCTATATTACAGAAAAGAATCAATTTATTCATTGAGAAATTATTAAAAAAGAAAATTTGTTTATCATATTTTGTAACATTATAATTTTTCATTGGGTATGTAAATCTTGGAAAATTTTCAAATGCTATTGGTAACAATTACTATTTAAGGTAAAAGTCATTGGATTTACAACTGATATTACTCATTTGTGGATTATTGATTTGGATTCACCATTCAAAAGAAAGATGTCATTGATAAATAATCCTTGACTCTTACCTCAAGTCAAACAATATTATACTCCCTTCCCTCCTTTTTCCTTATTCAAAGCAAAGTGATATAAAAATTGAAGCCCCAGAAATTTGAATATGTAAAGCAAGGCTATATGTTCCACTGTTTACTTAAAAAACTGTACATATCCTAAGAATTGTTTCAGTGAAAGTTTGTTTGAACCTCTTGTAAATTAATTTATTTGTATAATTTTCTGACCATCAATTTGAATAACTAATTACAAATACAAAGAAACAAATAATACTCCAGAATTATAATATGGGGATCGAGGTTTTATTCATACAGGAAATGGATCTGAGTTTTGGGTAAAAGGCATTTCACTAAATCTAAAATATATATATATAATTTTGAATCTTAAAACATTTTTTTACTTAAAAACATTGTATTTTTCCCTGAATTTTTAATTTTATTATTGCTTTTCCTTTTAATTTTTTATAGAATTGACTTTTTCCCTTTTTCTTATTTTTTATACTTAAAGTACATAAAATCAATGTTAATCCTTTTTTATTTCAAAGTAATATAATTTTAATATTAAAACATACCCACAAAGCCTTAAGTCTATGGAAACCTGCCATGAATTGGTAAATACCATGGGACTACAATTAATGATTCTGTCTGATTACAGGAGAAGAGAACAAAAGAGCCACAGGGTCAAGGAGACTACCCAGTCCAATGGGATTGGTAAGAAACTGCACTGGGCCTAGCACTACAAGGTCAAAAAAAAGACTGTACCAATCCAAGAAGGATTGACAAAACTTTCTCATGCCAATACCAAAGGACTTAAACTTAGTGATTGGGGTTCGGGGTTGCAGTTTTTCTGACATATGTTAGAGGCTGGACTTCCTTGAACTTCACCCTGGTTAAGTACCAAAGGTTGGCCATTATCTTGGCTCAAGTGCAGGCAAATCAGACCAGGGAAAGACACTTCCCTTTCTCACAAAAAATTTGGTCCTTTTCTTTCTCTTATAAGTGTGGTAACTTTCTATAGACCTGGCTTCTAAACGGGTACTTGCACCATTGCTTAAATCACTTTACTTGGGCCTTGATACAAGGACCTGCTATGAGTTTAATTTCCCCTACATTTTTGCCCATAAGACTTTGATATTTTGCATTTCATTCACAAGATATTTTCTTCTCTCTTTTATTTGAATTTTTTAAATTTTTAAAAAATTTCTTTTACAAATTGATTTACACAACCCCCAAACTCAGTCATGTATCCTTAACTGATCTGGATGTTAGCCTTAACCCTCTTCAGGGGAGAATGTATGTTTTATAATCTATAATGTAAAGTTGAAATTCTTTTGAGAGTAATTTCAAGATAAGAAGTTTGCCACATCCCCAGAATCCAGACGATGAACCTGTTTGGAAGAAGACACCATGAAGATGCCTGCAGAGATCTACACTGCATTAAGAAGATCCCATAATGAACTTTGGGGTGCAGTTAAATGAAATATGGGGAATTGAATGCATCTGTTTTGAATGTACACTCTTGTGCCAAAGGGGACTGCCCCCTAATTGGCTTTTTGTCAATGCGTCTGGCAATCATTTGATCATTGTTTTTGTCCTCTTTTCTTTTTATCCTCAAATTTGTGTAACTTAAAAGATAGTTACGTATGCAAGAGCCTTCAGGGAGACTAACTTCCCTTGGATCTCATAAGAGAGAATTCACACACCCCAACATGTGAATGCCCTATTTTATTTGTTATGGTTCTGTTTTGCTTTTCATTTCTCATTAGATCACTCAGATCTTCAATAAGGCAAATTCAAATTGAACTAAAATCTTTTCAATTTAAAACAAAAGGAAAAGATATTGAGAGCAATAGAGAGACACATGGTCGATTACCATAATCTATAAATCTGAACAGAACCTCTTATAGTTTGTAAACTCTCTATAACTGATAGCTGTGACCATTCGCTATAACTCCACTCAAAAAAAAAAAAAAAAAAAAAAAAAAAAAAAAAAGGAGGAAATATGTGGGAAGCCAATAAGAGAATAGATAAAAATCTGAGACCCCTCTTT
>NW_025394451.1:0-3559 GCF_016433145.1 Gracilinanus agilis | reverse complement strand
CTTTAGGTTAAAGTGGTTTATCCCTTCAGGACCCACCTGGGGTTAATTGATATTAATTATTGGGCTCTTCAGCTGAGGTAACGTTGGTAATCTGACTGCGTTGGCTCCCTTCCCAAAATAAGCTTTGGAAACCAATTCAGGAAGGTACTTTAAACTTTATATATATTTGGTAAGAAGGATAATGGTGTGGGATAGAGGTAATAGGAGACCCTACTTTAAATTGATACTAATGAATCTTAAACTGCAGGCAAATGAAGGAATCAAGATGACAGCTTCTCTCTGGTACAGCCTGGCCTGGGCTAAACCAGAGTAGTCAAACTGCTGTGAAATCTTCAGCTTCTTCTTCAACAGATCTTAAGCCTAATTAGTTGAGATATATCCACCCTTTCCACCCTCTTCTTCTTCTCCTGCCCACTTCCCGGATCCCTCCTGGGCCCTGGGAAGCCTAGATAGCTAAGATGATGAACTTCCTAATTTCTAGGGGCAGTAGAAACAGAGATGGTGGTCAAATACAAGTTGATGGCGGTTCAGGAAACACAGGAGGAGCTTGCAGGGTAGTGTTTGCAAGTCTCTATCTCCAAAGACCAGGATCCACAAGATCTCCAGCCTCAGGACAGGTAAAAGACCCCAGAACCTCTGTTAGGGTTCTCAACTGCTACCTCCTGAGTCCTCATGCCTCTCTGGGAACATTCTATCCAACTGATTTATCTGTCACTCAAAAGTGAACTTCCAGCTCCCAGAGATTCAATATAACATGAATACCCGTTTGGTTTTGGAAATTTCAACCTGTAAATTTCCATCTGTTCTTGCCTGTGGATAATCTCTACACTATACTAATCTTAACTATGTGTTCCTATCCCATTAACTATCCCTTCCCAAAAATAATAAATCCTACCTTATCTAATGCCTTAACTAACTACCCTAAAGCTAATGACAAGGGTTTAGGATAGGTTTCTCTGTGGGAAAGTGTGGGATTTGAATACAACATTCCATGAATACATCAGTTGAACATAAACATAACATATGAACATTATCATAACATTTAAGAACAATCATCTATGTTGTTTCCTACTCTAAGATAAAGAAAATTTGCAACAACTCTGTCTATATTTCTAATACTAACTTTAAACAACATTCCTAACTCATATTAAACTCTAACATTTCTATTCCCTAATCTATAGTTAGAAACATCAGTCTGTCAGTAAATCTTATACTATAGTTAGTGTGTTAGTCCTTTAGTTTTCATTTTTAACTAACCTACTCTATACAATGTCTACCTAACATTCTTTCAAACAATTCTATTTGAACATTCATAACTATTTTACACTGACCCTATACTAACTAAAATTTTAACATCCCTACATCTACTCTTTCCCTACAGGTTAGTAGACTTATGCAATATATGTTAGTAACAATATTACATATGTACAAGGTTTTCATATGATGTTCTCTTGAAATGACTACTTTAGACCTTGCAAGGAATCTTAATCTTCTTGCTCATTTGGGTCATTGTAGTTTATTCTTTAACTAAATATATTTTATTTACAATATGTACATGTGAAGTGACTTTATTGCAACTATGTATTGGACTCATGACCTAACATATCCTGTCTGGACTTATACTCACCTTCTTCTTCAGAATTCCTCTGTCAATCAGCTTATGTTCTGTTGCATGCATTCTATATGTGCATTTCCCTTGTGATTAGTGTCTAAATGTGAAAACCTTGCACTTATTCAACCTAATCTTCATCTGCTGATCTTCTCTTCTTGCGAGTCTCCTGGTGATGATGTCCAAGTCACAGTTGTTGTCACAGTTCAGGTCCTTGTACAGTCTGTCAGTGCAATGTCTCCTCTTGTCCTTGCGCTGGTCCTGATGTCCTGATGTCTCTGGAACTCTTTGGGATTTCATCACTCTTCTCCTTTGCTGGAAACCCATCTTGTCTGTTGTCGACTTCATTGAAGAATCCCTGGATCAGGAACCAATGCCTGACTGTATGATGTTATATCAGAATTTTGTGTTGCCACAAAATTCCTTTATGAGACTTTATGTTTGCACTTGTCTTATATGTAAATATATATAATTTTTAGACTAATATTCTGTTTCTTCTTCACTACTACTTTCTGATAGATTTAACTGTTGATCTTCATACATGAATGAGGTCTTTGAGTGATCTAAATCAGTGATTTGAGTATCATGTTCTTGATATTTATCTGTTTCTTAATGTTTTTTTGTTTGAGGCTTTTTCAAGTATGATTTCTTACCCTGAGGTTCTATTTCTATATCAGATTCTGTGTCTTGTGATTGAGACTGCCTGTTTAGTTGAGACTCTGTTAAAACCCAACAAATTCTCTGAATTTTCCATCAGTCTTCCAAAAACAAGCTAGGATGTTCTTCGTCAGACTGCCTCATCTTTTCAAATTTACTCCAGCTGTTTGGATGCTTAGCGTGTATTTTTACTGCTTCTAAAAGATCTGATCTGCACTTTAACAGGTTTCTCATGTTCTCAGGAGAGCTTAAATCAATAGTGGAATGGTCCCTAAGCCAGTCCATCAAAGTAGCATTCGATCTAGTTTCTTCAATGAACCAAGCCTTTTCACTAGGTGTGAAAAATTCCTCTAACACGAATTCCACGTCCTGGTAAGATGGGTTAAAAAGGCTGAATGTCCTCTTTAATTCTTTAGCCACCTTGTAAGGTGAAAGGAAAAACTTGGGGAACCTTTTCCTAAGCAACTCCAAATCCTGGGCTGTGAAAGCCTTGTAAATTTTCATATTTACAGCTTCACCATCAGCCCTAAACTGAGTCTGATCTACAATGGAAAACAATGTCACAGTATCCGATGCCATTGCCCCCTCCTCAGTTTATGTAGCAACACCAGTCTCTTTTTCATTTGCAGTCTCAGTCTGTGTACCCATGTCAACCCTAACTTTCTTGGGAGTCATTTTGTCCTTAGGGAAATACATGCCTTCTATGAGTTCTAGTTGTAAAATCGTGTGTTTATCTAATTCCTGTCCCAGTCTGATTTTGTTATTGATTTCTATCATCATTTTCAATTGCTCTTTAATAAGGGACATAACATTATCTTTGTCTGATCTTGCTTTGCCAAAAACCCAAGAATAAACCTTTTTCACAGCCATAATCGCTTGTATCAGAGTCACCAAAGCCACAACCACCACTGGAAGGTAGGACAAAAACTCTGCCAGAGATATAGTTAAGTATTTGTATGTGTCATATATTTGAACCAGCTTCATCAGGTATTCTGGTATGGTATAAAACCAAAGCCTCATCACTCCCTGAGTGAAGGAACACAAGAACATGGCTAGTGTGCTTAAGACAAAAATAATCCTCACAATTCCCATTATTTCTTGCTGATTCAACAGGTCCAAAGCCTGGCTCCACCAAAATCTGTTATATTAAAAGGAGATCACTACTATCTTTTGATGTACATGAAGATGGTGTAAGAGAGATGATAGAATGGCACTTCTCCTTTATAACAGTTGCCCAGGCAAGATTCTTTAGGTTAAAGTGGTTTATCCCTTCAGGACCCACCTGGGGTTAAT
>NW_025394450.1:0-3343 GCF_016433145.1 Gracilinanus agilis | reverse complement strand
TATATATCCTGAGGTAAGTAACTTAATCTTAATCTCTCTGACCCAGAACTTCTTTACATATTTTTTACTTTCTTTACTTTACATTCTTTACTTCTTAGGGATCACTAAAATACCTTCTAGCTCTAAAATTCATGTAACAATAACTCCATACTCAAAACTGACAACAGGAATATTGAATAAAGCATAGTCTACTGATTTACATATAGAAAGAAATTAACAGCCTGGCTTTAAGGCACCTTAAAAAGGCTCTTTAAAAAAAAAACCCTGTGAATAAAACATCGAATGTCTCTATACTTTTTTGCAAGCTTTCATTAAGAAGTAATTTTACTCAGAAGCCTAGGATTCTGAGCTAGAGACAAACTCAAGCCTTCATTTTAAAGGTGAGAGAAAGGAGACTTGGAGAGATGAAGTGATTTGCTCAAAATCATTGAAGAGCTGGGTTTCAAATCCAGGTTTTCTGATTCTAAATCCTGTGTTTTTGTACTCCCCTCCTCTGAATCTAACTTAGAGCACCAGATTCAGCCTCTTTCTCCTGACTTTGTTTATATACTAGCCCATAAGGAGTGCATACTGTATCCTGTGTGATTATGCTACAAATAGCATTGTCCTTTAAATTTTGTGATACTCACCTTGTCCTTATAGCTTGTAAACCCCATTATCAATTAAGAGCTACACATTCAAGTATTAAAAATATATCAAATAACACAAGATTGCCCTTATCAATGGTCCAAAAGGAAAAGAAAAATATGTGATATAATTAATCCCATGAATTCAAATATCACACAAAGAAATAACCAAGTAATATCATACAAAGAACACAGATACTTAATACAATGCACATTTGGGGGAATGGGAGATAAGAACATTTTAGCAAAAAATAGCCAATCCATGGGTATAAGCAATCTCATTCTGTAAAGGATTAGTAATAAACTCTGAGGTTCTCCAGTGGCAGAAAAACTACAGCTTTTCACCTATTCCTTCATCAGCAAGTTGCAATTCAGTACAAATCAGTAGATCAATAACTTGAATGAAAGATAAAAGTAGCATTAATACAGTACTGAGGAATATACAGTTGTTGTATATGAAACATTTTTATACACTACTCATTTGTAGAGAAAGACAAGAGCTAGAGTGTCCACTGGATGTCACTAAAGTCAGCTGGGTCCCCCAGACCTCCTTCTGCTTCTAAATAATTCATGAAGGCAGCCATGGCAGTGTCATCATTTTCACACATTGCATCAAAATCCAGCTGAGGGTTGTCACCTAACAAATTTTAAAAGAGACACACAGTAAATAAAGAGGGTTAAATGAATAATACAGCAAAAGAAGGTTATATCTGATTCAACAAGGGGAAGAAATTAGATAAAAGACATGGTAGGTTAGCACTGAATACCAAGAAGATATGCTCTTAGTATTTAGTCTGCAAATGGGAAGAGAAAAGAAGCATGATAGAGAGTTTCTGGATATAATGGTGGGGAGGAACACAAGCAATTTTATGGGGTAGGAAAAAAATAAATAAGGCATTCCAGAGGCACAGTTAAAGGCTGGTATGAAGAAATGACATGGTAGTGATGGGAGACTTCAGCAATGTGGACGTTATCCCCCTTAAAAGTGGAAATAGCTCTTTCTGAAAATGTAAAAAACTACAAAGACAACTACTGTTCTGAATCTGATTCTAAAATAGAAATGAAAAGAACCTTGAGGAGACATGACAGACTACTCTCATTCTCCTTTTGCTCATGTTGAGCAAAAGCCAGGTACAGAATGCTCTGCATTCCAAATCTGGGGGAGAGCAGGCTTCAAAATTGCATTGAAAGGATACTATAGATTCCATTAGCAAAGATTCTTCATGGGAAACTGGCTCAAGAGGTAAGATATACTTTTAAGAATGAAATTCTGATGACTCAAACACAAATGATTCCAATGAGGAAAAGGGAGTTTTATTTGTTTATTTGAAAAGGTTTCTTTTTTATTATTATTATATACTTGACAAACATCAACAAACACAAATATTATCTTATACAAAGAAGAAAAGAAAAAGAGGGTTATATATCACACTGTAATTATTTCAAGTTAGTTTTACTAGCATATTTAGGTTTTTAAAAGTATATGTTAAATTTAAATATTGTTAGGGCAGTTTCAACACTGTCTATTTATTTGTGCCCCCTTCTGAATTATGTCCTGTTCTCTTCTGTGTTTGTACTTTTAAATATTTCACTCATAATCTTTTCTTTTTCATCTTGGTTGTATCTCTCCACTCATTCCCCATAACCCTTCCCCCCAAATAAAAAGTCTTCTCCTGTAACAAATAAATATACTTATGCAATATAAATTCAATCATCATTATCACTATACCCCTACTCACTATCACACCTCTCTCCTCCCCCCGGAAAAAGAAAAGCCTTCCCTGGTATCAAATAAATATAATCAAGCAATACAAATGCAATCATTGACTATAATTGAAAATTATGTCTCCTCTTACATCTCTAATCAATCATCTCTATGCTGAGAGGTGGGAAGTATACATCATCAGCAGCAGCACTTTTCTAGAGCTACGACTGGTCATTTCTTTGAAAATAATTATTGTCTTTCACAGTTATTTTCCTACATAATATTATAGTCATTATATAAATTGTTCTCTTGCATCAGTTCACACAAACTCTTTCAGGTTTTAAAAAATCTCTCTTTTGTATAGTTTCTTTTTTTTTTTTCTTAAACCCTTGTACTTCGGTGTATTGTCTCATAGGTGGAAGATTGGTAAGGGTGGGCAATGGGGGTCAAGTGACTTGCCCAGGGTCACACAGCTGGGAAGTGGCTGAGGCCGGGTTTGAACCTAGGACCTCCTGTCTCTAGGCCTGACTCTCACTCCACTGAGCTACCCAGCTGCCCCCCAAGTTTTAGATTTTTTATGCTGCTGTTTTCAGAGCTAGTTCTGGGGGTCTGCAAGTTTCATCAGATAAAAAAAAGGAGGCCAGAAAAACTTTTTATAGTTAAATACCTCACTGAAACCTTGTGATTATTGTTTACATTCTGCCCCCTTTGTGGCTATATCAACTTAGAGAGAGAAAGGAAATCATTTCCCTCCATTTAAAGTTTTGGCAAAATTCTAGGATGCATTATTAAAAGAATAACTCATAGACATTTAGAAAGAGAGTCAGAGATCATGAAGTACCGAGATAGATTTATTTAGTCAAACCAGACAAAGGGGGTTATCAGATTGGTAAATCGGAGGACCTGCAGTTTACTCACACAAATATCTGTGTCATTTAATAAGTGAAGAACAGAGAATTATGTTAAATTAGAGAATTAAGAACAGAGTATTATGTGTGTGTGTGTGTATATA
>NW_025394449.1:0-1433 GCF_016433145.1 Gracilinanus agilis | reverse complement strand
ATACCAATTGCCCCTCCTCCACCTGAAGCACCCTTTGTAACACAGGATCAAATCAGTGTTTTTTTCCCTGCTTATATACCTTAAAACTGTGGGTGGTCCAAATATGTTTTCTATCTATGGGTGGTCCCCTAGATTCTCTGGGGTCACCTGTTCCCAACCGTGCCCCATATGGTAATGCTATATTATCAGCAGGTCAGCAAAGGTTTAAGATTAGTCTAAGTACCACCTTCTATATCAAACATATCCTAATCATACTGTGTGTTAGTGTGCTCCTGCAGAAATTTTACTATATCATTATAATTTGGTATTTGAATTCCTATTCACATATTTTAACCCCAAAAGAATATAGATTTCTGGAACACATAGACTTCTTTGTTTTGGACTTCATATCTTTGGTATTAAGCATACTTCTGAAGTGTTCTAGGCACTAAATATGTGCTTTTTGTTTATATATGTACTTAGAAGGAGGAAATTCTGTAGTTTATGATAGATTTTTGTTGTTTCTTTTTGGAACAAAAAGAAATGATCTATTAATATGTCAGTTTCATCAATTTCTACTTTCTTTCTATCACAACTGACTATAGGCCCTTACAAACTGAAAAAGTATATGCTTTTTCTTACTTTTTTCTTCTTTTTTTGCTTGAGTATAGCAGAGGTGAAAATATGCTAGTTATAGCTTGTGAACTCAAATGATAATAAAGTGCATGTAGTGGAAGTAAACTGAGCATAAGCTTAACATGCTCCCCTATAATTAATTCACAAAAATTGGAGTAAAATTTAGGGGAATCAGTCATTTATATAGTAATTACTAGGTACCAGGGCCTATGCTAAGTGCTTTATAGTTATTATCAAATACTTCTTAAGTGATCAAAAAAGATAGTAGATATGAAAATATTTTAAAAATTATTATCTTTATTATTGTTGCTGTTTTTATTGGACCTGAGATTATACCTACAGAATCACCATAAATCTGATTTGTAACTCAAAAACATACCTATTGCAGTTATTTTAGAATAGATTCCAGTTGTAATTTACTTGGATTTTACAACATCCTCCATGCCATGCAAAGAACTTAGCCCAGTTCTTTACATGGAGTGGATATACTACTCTTGAGGTACAAAGGAATTTATATTGATGTATCCTTTATTTGGATATGTACTTGCAAAATTCTATTCAAGGTAATCAAAAGCATGACTGTGAAAAAGCTAATTTGGGCAGAGTTTGTAGTATGTTATCTTGAAATACAATAGTGCTTGCTATGAAGTAGCCATATAAAAGATGAATTTCAGTAAGTAATCTTCATTAATACCTTGCTCTAAACACTCACCATTCCAGAACACTGTGTCAATTGCAGAAATTTGTGTTTCCCTCCCCAAATTTTACTTTATACATGAATCTTTCATCCTTCCACAGCTTCAGAGCAATGGTTCTTT
>NW_025394448.1:0-4694 GCF_016433145.1 Gracilinanus agilis | reverse complement strand
AAGGAAGGTGAGAATTATGAAAGGAATCAAAAGAGGAATCTCAGATTTTTATCTTAGATATCCCACACCTGTCTCGACCTAATAGGGAGGAAAGCCAATACAGGGCTCTGCAGGTCTGTATTGATCTTTTGAGGGGGTCCAGATAAAAATATCTACTTGAGATTCTAATTTCTCTTAATAGCTCCTGACATATCCCCCTTCTCTTCAAAATAACATGATTTATTAGACAGGAAAACTTTGAATAATGAAAGAAGTTAAAATTGGTTATAATTATCAGGTATAGTTGGATCTGATATGAATTACAGATCAAATTGCTTGTTTATGGCTCTCTACATGTCCCTCCCTCATTCCCTGTCTGGCACTAGAGAAAACATCTTTTGACAAAAAAAGAATGTATACACACACACATAATATCATACATACTTCAATGTATCAATTCTTTCTATATATAAACATTCACTGTTATTTTTCAAATTAATTTTTGACATATAATGTTCTCTTAGTTTTACTCATTTTGATTTTCAGAATTTCATGTAATTTTTTCATCTTTTTTAGTTAACCTACTCATTATTTCTTATAGCTATGATGAATAATTTTCAGCTAATTTGAAGGCAAAGCTCTAAGCCAATTCAAATTTATTGAGAGAAACCAGTGTCTCTCAGCAAAGCTGGGTCATTAGGTTTTCCTCCAAACCTAAGAAGATCAAATCAGTGTTTTTTTCCCTGCTTATATACCTTAAAACTGTGGGTGGTCCAAATATGTTTTCTATCTATGGGTGGTCCCCTAGATTCTCTGGGGTCACCTGTTCCCAACGTGCCCCATATGGTAATGCAATATTATCAGCAGGTCAGCAAAGGTTCTAGACCTCCCACTATTTATCAGCTGGTCATGTCTCATATGATTGACAGGCCTTCCACTTACTTGATGAGACACACTGAACTGCAAAATGCTAATTTACCGAGAATTACATTATAAGGAAAAATAACAATATATAATTTTACTAATTACAAATTGATCATTATCCCCAATTAGTCACTTTCTATTGACTAAATACTGATTATTTGTGTCATCTAGGGTCTTATTCAAAGGGGTCAAGATATTCTCATTTTCTTCATAGGAAAGTAGGATTCGATCACAATTATATGCCATAACATTTATCTAGTCTGTAATTATGGAGATCATTTCCTAGCTAGAGTTGGGAGATGTGACAAAGGATGGTGAATGCTCTTTTCATGCAATTTTATATCTCAATTGGCAAAATTTTTCTTTATATCTTCATAGTACAGGATTGAACACCATACATCTGAAGCTCTATAGAAAAAAAAAAATTGACTTCTTTAAGTATTTTTGGATGTTTGAGTTAGCTTTCTCCAAAATGATTCTCACTTCAAAATGTAGTTTGTATTAAATTAATTCACTGTATGACTGTATGTTGCAGAATTTCTTTCTCCAATTTTAACCTTAGAAAAATCAAACTAGTCAAGATAGTCTTGACTTTCATGGGTCTGAGCTGTTAAAAAGGATTTTCTTAATCTCTCCCTCTGTCTCCTTAAGAGGCAAGAGAGCAAGATTTCTAAGTAGATCATAACTAACAGGAGTCAGTAAGCCAGAGCTGAAGATTCCATTACCAGGGAGACCAGGACAGTGAAAAAAAAAAAAACAGCATTAAGAATTAGGGCTTTTGCCTCTGGATCTCAAGAGAGCAGGAGGTCTATCTCTGAGACAAAGGCAACAGGTAGTTGGCTACTGACAGTTGAGTAATAGAAAACTGATTGAAGAATTGAATGGGTGGTGGCTGTCTATTATTTAGGAAGTTAAGTAGCTAGTGAATCATTTGTGGATAGAGTAGGTTAGATAGGCCTGGTGTTTGCCAGGCAAGAAGAACCAGTCCTGAGAAGACAGAGCCCAATATAGAGTAGTACATAAAAAGCATAATAAAGCCAGCAGAGCAGAGTCATCAGTCAAGAACTTTATTACAATATCTGTCAACACAGTCATGACAAAACCCATAATTTTTCTGGATTGCATTTCTGACTTAACCAGTACTACTAGAGGGATTGATTATGAACTCAGAAAGGTACTGATATTGAATTTCTTTTGCCCAATTTATTTGAAATAATTGTAAACATGAGTACAAATGACAATTAGCTGAACATCTACTTAATTATACGGGCATTACATCTTATGTTAAATAGTTGTATACATTACAATTAGTAATGTTCTGGTTATGAATTAACTTATAAAGGTGCATAACATGACTTGCTTTAGCAAGGAGACCAATTTTGGGCTATATAAAGATCTTAGTTATGCATAATTTGATTGAAATCTTGTTGAAACTTCTTCATTAGTTTTAAAACATGTTTAACTTCCTTTTCAATATTAGTAGCCATAGAATTTAGGACTAGAACAGATGTCATAGGCCATCTCATTCTCTTCCTTCATTTTGAAGCTCATGGGGTTAAGTGACTTGTAGAAGGTAAAATAAATAGCAAGATTCAGAAGCAATATTTGAACACTTGATATTGTAACTCTATAAAATCCTGGTGTAATGTGGTATCATGCCAAATCACTTTCCATCTTTTGATACTAGGGAGTTTAGAGACAAGAAAGCAAACAGATATAACCTGACTGTATTTTCACATTAGATGGGACTGATTACAGCACCCATGTTCAAACAGTGAGGAGACAGAGCCATAGCTAGCAATTTGGGTGCCTTAACCAAGTAGTATGCTCAAAGTAAGAAGAATTCATACATCAGCACTGATATTAATAAGAAAAAATAATGTAATAAATAAGTAAGAAATATTTTGTTCACTAGAAGAAGAGATTAATGGTTCACCCATTAGTCTTTATATGGTTATTAAGCATAATATGTGGTAGTTTTCTATATTTACTAAGTTGTATTGATAATGTATTAAGCACAAGGACTCACTGCATGCACAACCTGGAGAGCAACTATTAAATTAATTTTGTCACTTCAAATTCCAGTTACTTGGGGAGTTAGTACAGTTGACTATATATATATGACAATGAAATGAAGCTAGGAATTTTTATAAACTGTCTCTTATAAAATCATTGATAACTGATGATATAAAATAGTGAATTCCTCTATATGTGTGTATAGGTTTTGTTTTTACAGGCATACCTCTGATTTAGGGAATATATTTAAAATCATATGTCTTGCAGATGTTCCCTGTGTAGCATTACAAACCTACTAATACACTGGTGAACAGTCTGGAGTTGTTATCAGTTAGAAAAATGTTAGGATATTGTTAGATTCTATTCTTAGGACTATCTTCTATACTAACTTACATGCTATTCTCATTTGTTTTTTGTTTTGTTTTGTTTTGTTTTTTACTTTCTACTCATACATCTCTCCATATCTTTAAATAGTTTATCCACCACGTCTAGAATTCTCCTCTATGTCCCCTTTTCAGCATTGTCCCATATAGTGCCTAGCTTTTTTAAGATTAGTCTAAGTACCACCTTCTATATCAAACATATCCTAATCATACTGTGTGTTAGTGTGCTCCTGCAGAAATTTTACTATATCATTATAATTTGGTATTTGAATTCCTATTCACATATTTTAACCCCAAAAGAATATAGATTTCTGGAACACAAAGACTTCTTTGTTTTGGACTTCGTATCTTTGGTATTAAGCATACTTCTAAAGTGTTCTAGGCACTAAATATGTGCTTTTTGTTTATATATGTACTTAGAAGGAGGAAATTCTGTAGTTTATGATAGATTTTTGTTGTTTCTTTTTGGAACAAAAAGAAATGATCTATTAATATGTCAGTTTCATCAATTTCTACTTTCTTTCTATCACAACTGACTCTAGGCCCTTACAAACTGAAAAAGTATATGCTTTTTCTTACTTTTTTCTTCTTTTTTTTGCTTGAGTATAGCAGAGGTGAAAATATGCTAGTTATAGCTTGTGAACTCAAATGATAATAAAGTGCATGTAGTGGAAGTAAACTGAGCATAAGCTTAACATGCTCCCCTATAATTAATTCACAAAAATTGGAGTAAAATTTAGGGGAATCAATCATTTAAATAGTAATTACTAGGTACCAGGGCCTATGCTAAGTGCTTTATAGTTATTATCAAATACTTCTTAAGTGATCAAAAAAGATAGTAGATATGAAAATATTTTAAAAATTATTATCTTTATTATTGTTGCTGTTTTTATTGGACCTGAGATTATACCTACAGAATCACCATAAATCTGATTTGTAACTCAAAAACATACCTGTTGCAGTTATTTTAGAATAGATTCCAGTTGTAATTTACTTGGATTTTACAACATCCTCCATGCCGTGCAAAGAACTTAGCCCAGTTCTTTACATGGAGTGGATATACTACTCTTGAGGTACAAAGGAAATTATATTGATGTATCCTT
Organism: Gracilinanus agilis; assembly: GCF_016433145.1. Taxonomy (NCBI): domain Eukaryota; kingdom Metazoa; phylum Chordata; class Mammalia; order Didelphimorphia; family Didelphidae; genus Gracilinanus; species Gracilinanus agilis. The sequence continues at coordinate 289 of NW_025394448.1, read as the reverse complement.
TATTTGGATATGTACTAGCAAAATTCTATTCAAGGTAATCAAAAGCATGACTGTGAAAAAGCTAATTTGGGCAGAGTTTGTAGTATGTTATCTTGAAATACAATAGTGCTTGCTATGAAGTAGCCATATAAAAGATGAATTTCAGTAAGTAATCTTCATTAATACCTTGCTCTAAACACTCACCATTCCAGAACACTGTGTCAATTGCAGAAATTTGTGTTTCCCTCCCCAAATTTTACTTCATACATGAATCTTTCATCCTTCCACAGCTTCAGAGCAATGGTTCTTT
>NW_025394447.1:0-1946 GCF_016433145.1 Gracilinanus agilis | reverse complement strand
AATCTGAGATTCCTCTTTTGATTCCTTTCATAATTCTCACCTTCCTTTAAAATGCATTATAGTCTTATTGAAAAAGCTTTGGGTTCTCAGTACTACAGCAGTTGATCCCTTAGCAACTAGGATTCTTTTCCATGCCCCTAAGGCACATGAGGTACACTGAATTAAAGCCTCTCTAGGTAAATTAATCTGATCAGCATGTAATTCCCAGTCATCTATTCCAAGTAACATTTCTTTAGTCACTCTACTGCCTCTTCTCCTGTTCTGAGCAGCTTGTTTTCCAACCATGTCATCATATTCAGCTTTCCATGATAGATAATCTCCTCCTGATAAAGAGGATTTAGCAGTCCTTTTCCAATAATAGAGCGTTATCCATTTACCTCCCAATGTTTCTACTAAAGCCAGTGTAAATTGAGATGTAGAACCATAAGAGGTATAAGCTGTTTTAAGTTCTTTCAATACGTTATAAGGGAGAGGTTCCCATGTAGGTTCCTCCTCGTTGTCACTGTCAGTTTCTTTAAAAACAACAGGGAAACAGAATGACATGTCTCCTTCTTCCTGAGCTTTCTTTATAGCTCCTTTGTACCCTATATCTCTGGGTTGTAGAAGCACCTTGGTTTTACTTTTTCTTTCCTGTGTTACAAAGGGTGCTTCAGGTGGAGGAGGGGCAATTGGTATTACTTTCTTTTTAGGAATTTTAATGCTCTTATCAGTTTGAAAGGGAGCCACCTCCTCTTTAATTAGTGCCTTTTCTTCTAGGGAAAGGTCATCTTCTAAATCATTATCTTTGTCTTCAGATTCTTCAGTTTTAGAATTTTGTTTAGATAGCAGAGGAGTTTTTTCTGTGGCCACTATATGGACAATGGTCTTCTCAAATTTTTTACTCTCATGGTTGGGATCTAATGTATCCCTGAATAAGGACAATAAGGCAAATGATTCTACTGGCACTTTTTCTGGTCCATACTTAGAATAGTACTCTTGCAGATCACGGCCAGTTTTATTCCATAGCTCTAAATTTATGGTTCCCTCTTCTGGAAACCAGGGGCTGCAAATTTTTATGAAAGTAAGAAACTTTGTAATATCTTGCCTAGTTATTTTCACTCCTCTCTTTTGGAGGGTATATTGATAATGTCAATGAAAAGCCTTTTCTCTTTAGATTCACTATGCCCCATGATGGTATTTTAAAAGGACAAAGTGTAAAGATAAAAGATCAAAGTTACTCACCCGTAATCCCTCACGTTCTCTTCTCCTTGAGCTGCCTCTAAATGGATAGGTGAGAGTCCTAGCCACCTGAAATTGGGAAGTGCTCTGGCTGGGGAAAAAGGATTTGCTCTGCTCAAAAAGTCCCTGTTCAGGCGCCATTTATAGAAAACCTGCTCTATAACCAGAGACTAATCTGAGTGGCCTAGGGTGGTCATTGGATGCAAAGAATGAAATGGATTGGAAGCATGGCTTGTTAGCTCATAGTACTTCAAGAAATACTGAAGTAGCCACTTTATTATAAAGGAAATTAAAGCTCCCCTTCCCCCAAAAACCCAAGAAAGTTTCCCACAGTTACAGAGAGCAGGATTTTTACTATAATCAAAACAAAAGCCTTAGAAGCCTCCAGGTGTAGATAAAAAACCTATGCTAAACTATCAACTCTATGTGTTATCTTTAAGTGGAGCCTGGGACATCTCGTTAGGCTGGAAAGCCCTGGCAGTTTCTCAGCCTTGATGGTATTAAACAAAATTTTTGAGCCTAATTATTTTACTTTAATTCTGGGCAAAATGCCCTGCCAAGGGTTTGACCTTGGCCGTACCAGCCATCTGTTTTCTCGGTCAAAGGGGAATAGAGTTAGCCCACCTCCTGCTGGAGTGCTGAGAGCCCAAAGCTTTTTCAATGAGACTATAATGCATTTTGAAGGAAGGTGAGAATTATGAAAGGAATCAAAAGAGGAATCTCAGATT
>NW_025394446.1:0-1318 GCF_016433145.1 Gracilinanus agilis | reverse complement strand
AATCTGAGATTCCTCTTTTGATTCCTTTCATAATTCTCACCTTCCTTCAAAATGCATTATAGTCTCATTGAAAAAGCTTTGGGCTCTCAGCACTCCAGCAGGAGGTGGGCTAACTCTATTCCCCTTTGACCGAGAAAACAGATGGCTGGTACGGCCAAGGTCAAACCCTTGGCAGGGCATTTTGCCCAGAATTAAAGTAAAATAATTAGGCTCAAAAATTTTGTTTAATACCATCAAGGCTGAGAAACTGCCAGGGCTTTCCAGCCTAACGAGATGTCCCAGGCTCCACTTAAAGATAACACATAGAGTTGATAGTTTAGCATAGGTTTTTTATCTACACCTGGAGGCTTCTAAGGCTTTTGTTTTGATTATAGTAAAAATCCTGCTCTCTGTAACTGTGGGAAACTTTCTTGGGTTTTTGGGGGAAGGGGAGCTTTAATTTCCTTTATAATAAAGTGGCTACTTCAGTATTTCTTGAAGTACTATGAGCTAACAAGCCATGCTTCCAATCCATTTCATTCTTTGCATCCAATGACCACCCTAGGCCACTCAGATTAGTCTCTGGTTATAGAGCAGGTTTTCTATAAATGGCGCCCGAACAGGGACTTTTTGAGCAGAGCAAATCCTTCTCCCCCAGCCAGAGCACTTCCCAATTTCAGGTGGCTAGGACTCTCACCTATCCGTTTAGAGGCAGCTCACGGAGAAGAGAACGTGAGGGATTACGGGTGAGTAACTTTGATCTTTTATCTTTACACTTTGTTCTTTTAAAATACCATCATGGGGCATAGTGAATCTAAAGAGAAAAGGCTTTTCATTGACATTATCAATATACCCTCCAAAAGAGAGGAGTGAAAATAACTAGGCAAGATATTACAAAGTTTCTTACTTTCATAAAAATTTGTAGCCCCTGGTTTCCAGAAGAGGGAACCATAAATTTAGAGCTATGGAATAAAACTGGCCGTGATCTGCAAGAGTACTATTCTAAGTATGGACCAGAAAAAGTGCCAGTAGAATCATTTGCCTTATGGTCCTTATTCAGGGATGCATTAGATCCCAACCATGAGAGTAAAAAATTTGAGAAGACCATTGACCATATAGTGGCCACAGAAAAAACACCTCTGCTATCTAAACAAAATTCTAAAACTGAAGAATCTGATGACAAAGATAATGATTTAGAAGATGACCTTTCCCTAGAAGAAAAGGCACTAATTAAAGAGGAGGTGGCTCACTTACAAACTGATAAGAGCATTAAAATTCCTAAAAAGAAAGTAATACCAATTGCCCCTCCTCCACCTGAAGCACCCTTTGTAACACAGGA
>NW_025394445.1:1966-9787 GCF_016433145.1 Gracilinanus agilis | reverse complement strand
TGTGTGTGTGTGTGTGTGTGTGTGTGTGTGTGTGTGTGTGTGTGTGTAAGCAAAGCTGCTGGGTGTAGCAATCTCAAGTCACAGACGTTTAACAGCTAGCATGACATGGGGGAGGCCCATAGTTTTCCTTTCTCAGGCCCTACTTTTTCACCTGTTAATGATACCTCACATAGAAATGATTTTGGTCTCCTATTGGCTTCCAGGGGTGGAGGGGAGAGATTTGCTCCAAATTATCTTCCTACATTAAACTTTCTGAAAATTAAGACCAGAAGCGTCAGACAGCTGTGCTCACCATCAATTTCCAAAAGGGACTTATGATTTAAGACAGCGCCAGGCTAAGTGCTGAAGATAGGATAGAGGAATTGGTGCTTATTAATACAATAAAGCCTCAGTAGGGCAAAGTTCCCTGAGGTGGAACTGGTGAAAATTGGGAGAGGGGCCAGACTGAATTATGATAATAGCAGTAGTAGGCATTTATATAGAGTGCTTTAAGGTTTGCAATATGTTATTTGCCAGTCACTCAATAAACATTTATTAAGCACTATGCCATCATCAAAGAAGATGCTGTGTTCTCTGAGTAAAGCAGAGTTGTATTAGCTCAAAAGAATCATGAGATCTGCAAATATAGAGTCATCTCCGTCCCAAATATTTATGAAGGCGATTTGTGTTCAACTTGTGGTAGACCTGTTGGTCTGATTAATCACAGCTGGACTCAATGGACATTGACCCCAACATTGTGATGCCATTTTGGTCTTCATCGAATAGAAAGGACAATAATCTAAGTACCTACTGTGTACTGGGAACTGTGCTAAGCAAGTACTAGGGAGTTAAAGAAAGGCAAAGAAGAGAGTCCCTGCCCTCAAGAAACTTACAGTCTAATGAAGAAGACCTTATTTGATCTCTATAACAATTCTGTAAGATAGGTGCTATTGTTATCCCCATTTTACAGATGAGGAAATTAAACTAAAAGAGGTTATAACTTTCCCAGGGTCACACAGTATTTGTCTGGGGGTAGGATTTGAACTCAGGCCTTCCAAATGCCATCGTGCTATCTGCTCTACCATCAAGCCATTTATAAAAGGCTGCTTCATTAAACAAATTAATGATATATGAAAAGGGGCAGTTAGATAGCACGGTGGTAAGCACCTCTGTTTGCCAATACTTAGGTCCCAAAAGATCCATGAAGGAAGTTGTGTGAGAGAGTGTCAGGCTTGGAGTTGAGAAAAACTGGGTTCAACTCTGGTTGATCCTGATTATATGATTCTGGGCAAATCATTTAATCATAGTTGCCTAGGCCTTACTGCTCATCTGCCTTAGATTTGATACTATCAAATTTGATGTTAAAGCAGACTTTAAAAAATAGAATATGAAAGATATCAGAGGGTATGTTTGCTTTTCAGCATTTTAGAGACAGCTAGTGGGAAAAATAGTGTGCTGAACCTCTGTTTAGGAAGATCAGAGTTCAAATACTGCCTCAAATATTTACTATCTGTGTAACCTCAAGCAAATTACTTAACCTCTGTTTCTCTCATTTTCCTCAAATGTAAAGTAAGATAATAACCTTATCTCCCTGGATTGTCATAAAGATTAAATAAGATAATATTTTTAAATTATTTGTAAACCTTAAAGCATCATGTAAATGCTAGCTATTATTTTAAAAAGAATCTATAAATAATTGATATATCCATTCTAAAACCTTCTTCACTAACTCAACAAAAGAGTGTCCTAAGCACCTCTGTTTGCCAACACTTAGGTCCCAATGGACCCATGAAGGAAGTAGTGTAAATTTTTATGATTTCTATTTTACTGAGAACAAGTTTGGGTTCTGTTTGTACTCACAGGGCAATAAAACTGAATTTCTTTAGAGATACTCTGTCATTCAGACTGCTTACAGGTTTAGTTCTTGTTTCCATTTTGTTTAAAGGAATGATATTTTTCTGTAAAGTAGACCTGCAGGAATATTAGAAAACCCACTCTGGATCAATTCTATGGTCTCCCCAGGCTGGTATTCTCTCTCTGATAACTGTTATCTGCATAGTGGCGGAAAGTGAAGTTTTTGGACTAAATGAAAGAAGAAAAGAAGAGAGAGGAGAGAAAAGGATCTAGAATGGAGCCTTGGAAAACCCCCCCTAAAGGAGTCAGAAAGAGGCTGAGGGAGCTAGCAAAGGAGACAAAGAAGGAATTCTCAAAAATGTAGGAAATGAATCAAGAGAAAATAGTGTTTTTGAAACCAAGAAAAATAGTATTTAGAAGGAAGAGCTGGCTGATCTTGTAATGTGCTTCATAGAGATCAAGAAATATGAGGACTGAAACCAAGTAATTGAGTTTAATGGCAAAGAGATCATTGGTGACCTATGGGAGACCAATTTCAGTAAAATGGTAGAAGGGGAAGACATTAATCAATCAGTCAATCAATAAACATTTCTTAAGGACCTACTGTGCTAAGATCTGGGAATACAAAAAGCGTCAAAAGACAGTCTTTGTCTTCAAGGTGTTTATAATCTAATGGAGAGGCAACATGCTACCAAATGTATGCAAAGTAAGCTATCTACAGGATTAATAGGAAAAAAAGTAACAGTGGGAAGTCTCTGGAATTAAGAGAGAATGAGGAAAACTTCTTGTAGAAGGCAAGATTATAGTTGGGATTTAAAGGAATACAGGGAGGTCAGTCCAAGCAGAGGAGGGAGAGCATTCCAGGCATGGGTTATATAGAGTTAAAGCCTAGAGTCAAGAGATAAAGTGTCATTTTTTGTGGAACAGCCCACTTGCCAGTGTCCCTGGCAATTGAAGAGTACCTCTCAGATAGTAAGGTGTAAGGAAACTGGAAAGATAGGAGGGAGCTAGGTTATGAAGGGATTTGAATATCAAATAAGTATTTTGTAGATGATCCTGAAGGCTAGGGAGTCACTGGAGTTTATTGAATGGTGTGTGTGTGTGTGTGTGTGTGTGTGTGTGTGTGTGTGTGTGACGTGATTGGATCTGCATTTTTAGGAAAATCACTCTAGTGGCTGAGTGGAGGATGGATTGGAGTAGGGAGAGAATTGAGACAGACAGACCCACCAGCAGGCTGTTGTGGGGAAGGCAAGTTATTGAGAAAAAAGATGGTAGTTATGAAATACCAGTATCAAGTTTGTGGTTAGAGCAACATTTACTTCATGTAGCCTAGGCTTCTTTAGCAACACCTACTAAGAATAATGCTACATAGGCAAAACTTGTTTCCCCTTCTGAAAAGAATTGAAGCTGTCCTTGTTTAATTGGTACAGAAATGACTGATGTGGTTTGCTAGTTGCCTGAGGGATTAAAAACCCAGCCCAGAAAGAGTCAGGAATCATCAGACTTGACTCTCTGCTTACATGTGAGTCAACAGATCTTCTTGACCAGGCTTCTCTCCCTACAGAGGCAAAGGAACTGTGCCCAATCATATCCAGTTATGTCCTTGCTAAATATTCATTCCATACTATTGTTACTAAACTTATTTTGTCAAATGTTAGATGTTGCATGAGTGTCATGCAAGACCTGAGCTTGAACCACTACTGCCTAAACCATCTGAGCAAAAACTGGCCCATAACTGAATGCAAGCTATTTTTTTGCCTAAGAAGTTTTATTGGCATGGTGGGAACAATATCCTAACCTCTGCCTCCATGCAAGTTAGGCTAGATTTCCTTAAAAGGTATTGAGACTATCGTCAAGATTTGGCTGGCTTAGAGGACTAAGAGTTTAGGTGGTTGATTTCATTTCCTGATCAACTAAGTTCAAAATAGTCACAAGGAGCGCCAGGCAAGCTCTGATGCGTGTGCATTGCCTTCATAGGTTATATATGTTCACATGGATTTGTCTAGATGTATCCTTTAGCAAGGCACAAAAAGTTATTTCTAAAGAATTTTCCATTCCATCTTTCTCCAAGAGAGATTTTGATTTTTGCTGGAAAAGGAACAGGAAGCTGGAGGCTGACCACTGTGTTCTCCTCAGATAGGGTATACCAACCTATCTATCATCTATGATCATATATAGAACAGCTATTTAGTCCACTAAATATTGTTCACCTAGTGAAATAACTTTTAGGTTCAAGCCACTCTCCTAATTATAAAATGGAGACAATGTCTGAAATATCTCCCTCACAGAGTTATTGTGAAGAACAACTGAGATAATGTATGTAAAATGCTTTTCAAATCTTATGCCATATAAATGATAGTGATATTACTATTAATAAAATGCTAACTCAGTTTGAGGATAAAGAGAAGGGCTTGGGGTATAAACTGCAAATGTGAGGCCATAGTTAGGTGACATATGAAATGGATGGCATAGCAAAAGGAGCCTCAATTCAGGTTTTGACTTTCAGACTTGTGGTTGTGTGATCTTGGGCAAATTAAATTCCCTCTCTGGGCCTCAGTTCCCTAATCTGCAAAATGAAGCACAGTAGAGGCAAGAGGATCTCTTAGGTCGCTTTTAACTCTAAAAAAGTGTTGAATCTTTGACTCTCTATTCTCCTCTTACTGATCATTGTTGCCAATCTATCAGGCGGAGAGCCAGTCCAGGGAATACAGCAAGTCATGAAGATTTTTGACTTCTAGAACAACTTCTAGAACTTCGATTCAGAAGTTTAATTAGAGTTTGGTGATCTGGGTTTTACCGTAGGGCACCAAAGTTTAGATGAGCCTTTGCAGCCTTTTCATGAAGTCTTTCAACAATATTGAAACAACAGAACTCTAATTCAGTCCTACTCTGTTTTCCAAGCCTGTTTTCCTAGCAGCAGTCTTTCAGTATACCAACATCTCTGATTCTACCTGTGCTTTCAGCTAAATTTAGAAGAGTTTCTTCCACTTCTCCCTTGTTAGTCATAGCTTTTTTTTTTACTTCATGAAGATGTTTTATAGCCTATGCACACTATGATGTAATGACCTCCCCATAAGGGGTTCTGGCTCTGGAGTAACAGAATTGATTTCATCCTGGAAGTGGGCCTGGCCACCCAAAGAAAAGGGGACAAGGGGATTCTCTCTTACACAATGGCTTATTGATCTCACCTGGGAGTATAGCTCTAGGGATTTAGATAGGATTCATGCATAGGGGTGTCACAAAAGGGTCCCTCATGGGTTTAACTTGTAGGACAATTTTTCCCCACCACAGAAAATTCCTAAAACATAAACAGTTCAAAAATACAGATAAAACTTAAAATAACAACCCTCCAAGGGGTAACTAGGTATCTCAGTGGATAGAGAGCCAAGCCTAGAGATGGGAGGTCCTGGGTCCAAATCTGACTTCAGATACTTCCTAGCTGTGTGACCCTGGGCAAGTCACTTAACCCCCATTGCCTAGCCCTTACTGCTCTTCTGCCTTGGAGCCAATACACAGTATTGATTCTAAGAAGGAAGTCAAGGGTTAAAAAAAGAAAAAAAAATAATCCATCACTTTCAAAATGTTCTCCTGAAAGGTAAAAGAAACTTTGTAGAACTACTACTGAGAAGGTAGTTTACACATGTAGAGTCATCCTTTTGTGAGCCCATCTCACAAGGTTCATAATTTCTGATCTTCCCGGGCATGACTTGGACTTCCTTTAATCCTTGCATTGCAAAATCCTGTTAGCTGTTGTGCTCTATCCTGTGGGAAGTAGTGCTTTTTCAAGGATCTCTTCCCTCCGAGAAGCCTAAACCTCACTCTTGTGCAGTGATTCCCAAAGTGGGTGCCACTGCCCCCTGGTGGGTGCTGCAGTGATCTAGAGGAGCAGTGATGGCCACAAGTGCATTTATATTTCCTATTAATTGCTATTAAAATTTAAAAAAAATTAATTTCCAGGGGGCTAAGTAATATTTTTTCTGGAAAGGGAGTGGTAGGTCAAAAAAGTTTGGGAACCACTGCTCTAGAGCTTCCAAATTCTCAAGCTTGGAGGGTTATCACTAGATCTAAAATTGTCCATTTCTCAAGATTTCTACCTAGGGAATAAAACAGAAATGGGGGAGGGGGGAAGATGTTAAAGACTCCAGCCACCTAGGTAAGCTCATGCTTTCATGTTTCCTTGTGATTTGTAGCTCCAGTTGCTAAACAATTCCTCCACCAACATCACCACTAGTTCCTACTTCTTCCCTACCTCTTTGCTGGCAATTCTAAGGAGAGAAAGCATTGGGTGCATTCCAAAAGAGAAAAAGCTCAGGGTGGCCAGGTGGGGTAAACTTGTCATCCAAAGTCTTAGAGAGACTGAGGCTGGAGGATCATGGGAGTTCTGGGCTCCAAGGGTTTATGCCAATCAGGTCTCAAAATAAGTATGATGATCTCCTAAGACCAGAAGACTATGGCATTGCCCAAAGAGAGGCCAAATTGCCGCAGATCAGAAATGGAAAAAAATCAAAAGTTCCTCTGCCAATCAGTAGTGCCAATCAGTCTATGAGTAAGCCTTTCCACTTCCAACCCAGGAGAGATAATATTAATTGACATTTATATGGCACTTGCCATGTGTCAGTATTTTGCTAACCTCCTTACAATTACTGTCATTTGATTCTCACAATAACCCTATAGGGTGGGCATTGTTTTGTTGGAGCTTTTTGTCATTCAGTCATTTTTCAATCATGTCTTACTCTTTGTGGACCCATTTGGGATTTTCTTAGTAAAGATACTGTAGTGGTTTGCCATTTCCTTTTCCAGCTTATTTTACGGATGAGGAAACTGAGGTAAATAGGACTAAATGACTTACCCAGGGTCATACAATTAGTGTTAGAGGCCAAATTTGAACTGAGGACTTCCTGACTCTAGCCCTGGTATCCTATGCGCTGCTCCACCAAGCAGTCCTATTCCCATTTTGCAGAGGTGGAAACCGATGCAGAGGGAGATGAAGTGACTTTGTTAGGGCCACACAGCTAATAAGTTTCCAAGGCAGGATTTGAACTTATGTTTTCCTGACTCTAGGCACAGCATACAATTATCAACTGTACCACTAGCTACTTCACAAAGTGTGTGTCCTTCAGCATTGAGCCAGATTGTATGTCCAGCTCCATGGTTTTCCGAGAAAGGTTCCAAATCTGTAATCTTATCAAGTGGATTGAGAGACTCAATTGATCAGGGAACCCCTGGTCAAGCTCCTGTTATAATAGTCTTAAATCCCCCACAAGGAAAGATTGTTTAGTTGTCTCTATTAGCTTTTCCTTTGGAAAAAGGTGAATGAGGGATGATCTCTTATGAAGATGGAAAGTAAAAACCCAACCCTTGCCATTTTCTCAGCCAATGTAAATCTCTAAAGAGTTGTTTGGATGTCTATATGAGTTCATTTTATGAAAATGATCCCTAATTTGACCCTAAAAAAATGCTAGAATGTTCTTTTCTTTTCCCTCACAAAAATTTTAAAGGGGATGAAATAAATTCATTATTTCCTCAGGGGAAGATCATTTTGGCAAATGTCTAAAGCATATGTTACCCACACACCAAAGGAAAAGAAGGAAAAGACTTATATTTCCTCAAGCAGTAACATAACTAATTAAGCAGAGCCTTAGGCAAATCTCTGAGTCTCAGTTCCTTCATCTGTAAAATAGTTTGTAGTTCTTGTTTGCAGGATTGTTGAGGAGGGAGAGAGAGAAAAGGAAGAAGAAGAAGAGGAGGAGGAGGAAGAGGAGGAGAAGGAAAAGAAGAAGAGAAGGAAGGAGGGAGGGAGGGAGGAAGAGAAAAAGAGAAATAAGGGAAGAGAAAGAAAGAAAGAAAGGGAGGAAGGAAGGAAGGAAGAAAAAAGAGAGGAAGGAAGGAAACAAAGAAATTAAGAAAGAAAAAAAAGAAAGAATGGAGGAAGGGAGGAAGGGAGGAAAGGAGGGAAGAAGGGAGAAAGATAGAGAAAGAAAGAGAGAG
>NW_025394445.1:0-1869 GCF_016433145.1 Gracilinanus agilis | reverse complement strand
AAGAAGGGAGAAAGATAGAGAAAGAAAGAGAAAGAGAGAGAGAAGGAAAGAAAAAAGGAAGGATGGAAGGGAGGAAAGGAAAGGAAAGGAAAGAAGGAAGAAAAGGGAGGAAGGAAGATAGAGGGAAGAAAGAATTTATGTGCCAAATATATGAGCAAGCTAGTCCCTGTCCTCTAGGAGTATATATCTGTAAGATGTGTGCATATGCATACAAGGCATGAATGTCCATATGGATTGTCTAAATGTATGGACAAGTGTTTCATGACTAGATATGATCTGGGTCTGGACTGCTTCTGAGAAGAGGAAAGCTTAAGATAATGCCTATATCGTCCCTATCACCAAAGCTAGGGTTGGTTAAGTAAAAAAAGGGGAGAGAGGCTCCAAGAGCATCTCAAAATTGGGCTTTTTTTCCCTCCAGTTTCCAAGATGAGTACTGGACCATAATTATATATCTACTCTTTTCCCCTTGAATATTGTTGACCCAGGAGTATGATTATTTTTAGGAGTTCAAAAGAAAAGCCTATGCTCTAGCTGCTATCCCTTAGCTACACTGGCAAATTTAGCCTCTTCACATCAGGCACAGTTTACACAAAAGGCTGTTGAAAATAGTGAATAGTGAATAAACTTGCATTTGCAGGAAACAGAAATTGGAGAAAACCTACAGATTAGAATATACCAGAAAATACATAAAAGTGAATGAGTCCTTTAACTGGTAGAGGGATGAGATCTCAACTCAATCCAAGAGAGAGACTTTAATCTCACCCAAGAGGAATTCTTCAAAGGCTCTAAGGAAGTATATTAGAAATCACAGATATGTTGAGGAGCCAGCTTCTCCTACGTGTCTGCAACTTCCAAAGCCGTTTCTTGTCTTGGAAGAGTATCTGGGAAAGTGTTCTTTCTTCCCCAATAACTTTGACACCACCTCCCTAATTCCCAGCTTCTACCAGCATTCTACGGTGTCCTGTTCTACATACAACACATAGCACAGGAAGTTCCTCCTCTATTTAGCTTAGGTAGGAGCCAGATTATATATTCTAATAGGGGAGAGAAGAAGACCAGTGACTGGTGTTTGCCTTGCTCTGATATCTTCATCTGTAGGAGATGTCTCTGCTTTGCCCAGGTCATTATCCCGGCTAGGATATTCTGGTCAGCCTGAAGCCAGAGTGAGAGAAGAAAATTAACTAGTACACAAGCAAAAAAGAACTATCTTTCAGAGTGCTCTGAAGATTTGTTTTTCCCAAGAGCTTCAAGATGGACAGCTACAGATATAACTACCAGAAAAGACCTAAAGCTCATCTGCTTCAGTATCCATCTGGCCTCTACTGCCGAATACTTTAAAGAAAGAGGAAAACTCTCCAGAGACATCTCTTGATGCAGTGTTACAGCCAAAGCCTCAGATGATCATGGACTGGTTGAGACTCTACCTTTGAATGGCTTTTTCTGGCTGAATGTTTTTCCTGGTTGAATTCAGTCTTTTACTTGTAGCAACTCAATTCCACTTGGAGGCCAACAGTTTGATTCCTACCCTCCACCCCTTGCTAAGTTCAGTTTTCCTGTTACCTTTTCCCTTTTGCCCTCATCAGCAGTTCAAAAGTAGCTCTGTTCCAGGTGCTGGCTCTCAGACCTGGATAATTGTAGTATATCCTGAGGATTCTGTGGAGAGAGATTCCTTAATGGCCTTAGGATTGTATCTGGTTTGGTTTTAGCAGCAGGAAGCTTCTCACTCCCTTATAATTTGTCTCTGCCTTTTTTTCCAACTCATGCCTTTTCATTTTAGCTCAAGGCTGGAACAGGTGGCTAAGTGTGAGTACAAAGTAGGTTTTGTGTGTGTGTGTGTGTGTGTGTGTGTGTGTGTGTGTGTGTGTGTGT
>NW_025394444.1:0-4095 GCF_016433145.1 Gracilinanus agilis | reverse complement strand
AGCCACCATAGCCCAGGCCTCCATAGCTACCAAAGCCATAGCCTAGGCCGCGGAAGCTGCCACATCCACATCCACAGCCATAACCAGAGCCATAGCCATAGCCCAGGCCCCCATAGTAGCTGCCGTAGTAGCTCATTGTGTCAGGATTCACGGAGTTGGAGGCTTGTCAAGGGTAAGTTGTGTGAATATGTATGGCACCATCTGTATGAGGACTTTTATACACTTCTAGCAGGAGGTGTGGCACATTCATTTCAGAATTGCATAATTCTCATTAATGAAATAGTCAGGGAAAAATCACATTCTTTTCACTGTTTGGTGAAAACAATTCCTTGAGCTTATTAAGGGCATTTTCTCTCCATTTGCTGTTTCTCTGAGAGGACTCTGAGAGGACATTTTTTTTGTAATGAGAAATTATTATAGTGTTGCCAAAGCTGATATGTTTAATGTGGTTATTCTCTGACTCATGCTTCATGGCAGCCCTCTTTCAGGTGGCATTATCCTCTTTCCATTATCCTTACCAGCCTGGCCTTCTGATTCTTAAGCCAACCTATGAAATCTTGTATCTTTTAATAAGTGCTTTTTAAGACTCCAGTGAGAATTACTCAAGTTTCTGGTTGGAGTTGGGATGGTGGTAGGACACACAACTATTTGGAATAGGCCAATTAATTGACCATTCTAAAATCATCCCATTCACCAACCAGGTCCCCAGAATTTGCACTTTTCCAGGTACTATGCTCAAGGCTGTGGATACAAAAATTATTAGAGGATCCATTTCCTTAGGCAGCTCTAAAGTTATAAGTTATACAAGTTATAAGTTATATAATGAGAGTACGAAAACAGCAAGGCACCTACTACAAAGACAGAGAGTTGATGGGAGAAGATTACAGAGACAAAGAGAAAAGCACTGGAGAAAATGGATAAGAAGTGTGTTACAAAGATGATTAGAGGAAAGTCTCTATTGGATCAGGGAAAGTAAAAATAATTGATGCCTGACCAAAACTTTACCCTTTAGAGTGGGAGAGTAGTCATATTAGTTGACTAAGGGATTGTAATGGAGAAAAGAGATGGTAGACTATAGTTCTGTTTGTGGAACATCTCAGAAAGACTTCAGGAGAAAATGAATTCAAGGTGTTTGGAGCAGCCAAAGGTGTCTCATCTCTCTTCCCAGCATCCAATCCTCTTACCAACACCACTTTAAAGGATAGGAAAGCTTGATAGGATGTCATAGAACAATGAAAAATTCCACTGTTACTTTGAGATTCTATGAAGAGAGGTATAAGGGACTAGATAGAGTTCAGGAAAATGGAGATGACCCTCTGTAGCATGCACTACATGTAGCATGGCTGATTTCTGGCTAAATAGGAGAGCATCCAAAGAAGTGCAGACCAAAGAGCCTCTCAAACCCTATGACATTTTCTTGAAGGCACTGGGACTGATGGACTTAAGGGAACATTGGGTACATTTGTGGCATAACTGCAACAAAAACTTGAGTTTTAAAGGCAAACAATGAAAATATTCAGCCAATATAGAGCTTGTTACAATGGCAGAGTGAACAAAACAAGTTAAGCACTGGTAGAATGTCAGTTGCTCCACAAACTGATCTGCACTGCATTTCTCATCTTGTTCTTCACTGTACTTAGTTGCAAATATACATGTTTGCCAACATGAAAGCAAATTATTAATAAAATCATGCAAATGTGTGAAAATGGAAAAGGTAAATATACAAATGTTTCAACATTTGACTGAAATGAAGTGAAATGAAACTAATGAGAGCATTGCCCTCAAAAATCCAGTGGATTCATAGAAATGTACATACTATTTGTGAATGGAGGGAGAATAATGCCCAAGAGCAATACGTAATAGTATGAAATTCATTTTAAGCTAACAAATAGCATAAGGGATGAAATCTGTTGATAGTGGCACTTCTACTGTTTCTTCCACTATTTGAAACAGAAGTCCAACCAATAAATGTTCATTAAACTTCTAGCATATGCCTGGTAGAATGTTAACTCTGGTTTTCTTCCCAAGAACTCATATTAAGTCATGATTTGGGAGGGCCACATTGGCCCACAGACCTGAGGAACCCAAAAAACCCGAGGTAGGTTGTGGAGCAGTAAAACTAATAAAATCTTTTTCTGGAAATTTGAATTTATTAGAGATTTCAGGTGTTTGAATAGTTTGAAAGACAGCATTGCAACAATTATGGGGAGGCCTCAGCTTGAGGGAAATATTGTATGTTAGACAGATTGTGCAGTGGGCTGGAGGACTCACCTGAAAGGAAAGATTCCATGATAATCTTCAGACTTGATATATGACCCTCTTGTGTAGCAATTGTGGCGTGCTATTCACTTGTTTTTTTTTCTTCTGGGTTAAACATATATTATCATTCAAACCCAATTTCCACATTACTCATTTTTGTTATAGAGTAATCTTTTAAAACCAAAATCCCAAATCATATACCTATATAAACAAGTGATAAATCAAATTTTTTTTCTTATGGATTTCTTCTCCCACATTTCTTTCTCTAGATATGGATAATATTCTTCCTCATAAGTCCTTCAGAATTGTCCTGGATCTTTGCATAGATTTTGTTAGCAAAGTCAATTACATTCAATCATTCCACAATGTTTCAGTCACTGTGTACAATGTTCTCCTGGTTCTGCTCATTTCACTTTGCATCAGTTCATGCAAGTCTTTCCAGTTCTTATAGAAATCAAGCAGTTCATCATTCTTTATAGGACAATAGTATTCCATCCCCATCATGTACTATAATTTGTTCAACCATTCCCCAATTGAAGGACAACCTCTCATTTTCCCATCTTTTTGCCACCACAAAAAGTGCAGCTATAAATATTTTTGTACAAACAGAACCTCTCCTATTTAAAAAAATCTCTTTGGGATACAAGCCCAGTAGTGATATTGCTAGATCAAAGAACATGTATTCTTTTAAAGACCTTTGGTGCATAATTCCAAATTGCCTTCCAGAATGGTTGGATCAATTCACAACTCCACCAGGAATGCATTAGTATCCCAATTTTGCCACATCTCCTCCAATATTTATTATTTTATTTTACTGTCATGTTGTGTGCCATTCACTAAAGAGGTGGAAGACTACTTGACATGAGATAGGCTAAACCAAATTCTGATAGTCATGAGGAACACTTTGTATGTGGAGGTCATAAACCATGAATATTTGGCCATGAACTTGTCCACCTTTTTGAAAACTTGAAGATAAAACTCTTATCAATGCACATCCAGAATGTGGGAAGAGGGCAGCAGCTTAAAAGAAAAAAAATGCCTTGCCTTGGATAAAGTGAGTTAGGAATTATAAATTTAAGTACTGCAGTCAAATTTTAAGAAAGATATTAAACAAGGAAATAATATTTTTTCAGCATAAATTTGGAGAGTTATCAGTTCATTACAAAAGATGAATTAGAGACTAAATCAGCAATGACACAAGTATAGTTCAAAAAAATTGAAAATCTCTTCATGATGTGAAGCTAAAATGCAAGTACAATGAGATCAAGGAAGAAAGATGAAAACGATTTTGCTAAGCCAGTGAAACAAGTTTATTAGAATAACATAACAGGCACTTCAGCCATGGTGTAAAAGATCAGAGCAAACTTGTTGGAAATGAGCTATTGTGGGGAGAGTCTCCCTCATGAAAGGTGAGATTCTCCATTATTCCCCAGAAGGGTGGGTCCTGTTGCTTCTTAGTGCCTGCCACTTCATTGCTTTCTGTGTTATATAGGGATTCCAGCACCCTCTTGTTGTAGCTCAGCCATGTCACCCAGCTACAGAAGCAGATGGAAAGTGCTGTTTTTAAAATGCTGTGATATTAGCCCATAGCAGAGAGGAACAAGGATTCCATGAAAGGCCAGGAACAAGTAATTTTTCAGTAGAAGCCATAGGAAGAATATCTTCCACAGCAAGATGGGCGGCAGCAGCCATAGCCATAGCCACCATAGCCATAGCCACCATAGCCCAGGCCTCCATAGCTACCAAAGCCATAGCCTAGGCCGCGGAAGCTGCCACATCCACATCCACAGCCATAACCAGAGCCATAGCCATAGCCCAGGCCCCCATAGTAGCTGC
>NW_025394443.1:0-1774 GCF_016433145.1 Gracilinanus agilis | reverse complement strand
CCAGACTTACTTGGACAAGGTGGAAGCAAGTTGTAAGAAGCTGTCAAGTGCCTTCCAGTACAAGGTTGACTTTCCAGAGATGGACTGTGAAAAAGGCTGGTCTCTGCTTTCATTAGGAGGGAGGTATTATGAGAGGGCCAAAGCCTGTTTTGAAAAGGCCCTGCAGTCAGACCCTGAGCACCCCGAATTTAACACTGGATTTGCCATTGTCATGTACCGTATGGATGAAATTTATAGAGATGGGACTGATAGTAAAAGCCTTTCTCTGAGCCCTTTGAAGAAGGCACTTAGCCTGGATCCAAAAAATACATTTCTGAAGGTTCTCTTGGCACTAAAGCTTCAGGATATAGAGGAAAGCTCTAAAGGAGAAAAATACATTAAGGAAGCCCTTGACCAAGTACCAGTGGAGCCATATGTCCTACGCTATGCAGCAAAATTTTACCGCCGAGAAGATAACCCAGAGAAGGCTATTAAGCTCTTAAAAAAGGCCTTAAAACTGGCACCAACCTCTGCTTTCCTCCTTCACCAAATGGGCCTTTGTTATAGGTCTCAAATGATCCAAATCAAGAAGGCCACAAGGAACAAGCCAAGGGGAAAGGACAAAGAGGAAGTTGACAGGCTAGTCCGAACTGCTATTTTTTATTTTGAATCAGCCATTAAACAGAAACCTTTATTCGTGTTTGCTCACTTAGATTTAGCCAATATGTACTCTGAAGTAGATCAGCTTAGAGAAGCAGAAGACCTTTTTAAAAAAGCCCTGGGCCTGGAGCATGCCAGAAAACGGGAGAAGCAAGGAGCCCATTACCGATATGGCCGTTTCCTGGAATATACCAGGAGGGCTGAAGATATCGCCATTCATCATTATTTAGAAGGGATAAAGGTAAATCCTGAGTCTTGCACCAAAATTGTTGAGGTTTTACAGAGATTAGCTACCAAACGGCTGAATCAGAATTCTTTAGATACAAAGAGTTTGGGAGCTCTTGGCTTCATTCACAAGCTGAAGGGAGAGAAAGAAGAAGCTTTAGAATATTATGAAAAGGCCCTGAAGCAGGATCCTAATAATAGTGAATATATCAGTGCTCTGTTAGAGCTGCGCCTCTCCTTTTAAAATCCCACATTTTATATGTTTTTTTTAATTATTGACAATATTAAAATTAAAATAGTAAATATTTAAGAAATATTTATTGACTCACTGACTTTGGCTATTAAAAATCATCAACTCATATCTCAATTTTGGTATGCATGTCTGAGGTTGTCAACCCTTGTGCTAGCTAAATGATAGAATTATAAATTTAAAGTCAAAAGGGACCTTAGAGGGCACCTGGGTAGCTCAGTGGATTGAGAGTCAGGCCTAGAGACAGGAGGTCCTAGGTTCAAATCTGGCCTCAGACACTTCCCAGCTGTGTGACCCTGGGCAAGTCACTTGACCCCCATTGCCCACCCTTACCAATCTTCCACCTATGAGACAATACACAGAAGTTAAGGGTTTAAACAAAAAAAAAAAAAAAAAAAAAAAAGGACCTTAGAGATCACCAAATCCAACATCTTCAAATCATGTCTGACGCACACTCTTAAAATTCATTTTATAGGGTGCAGTTGGGTGGTTCAGTGGATTGAGAGCCAGGTCTAGAGATGGGAGAACCTGGGTTCAAATATGACCTCAGAAACTTCCTAGCTGTGTGACCCTGGGGAAATCACTGAACATCCATTATCTAAGCTTTTCTGACACTATAAGAGGTTTTGGTTAGGTGGATATTAAAAGGTTCCCTTTCCA
>NW_025394442.1:0-9753 GCF_016433145.1 Gracilinanus agilis | reverse complement strand
AGATAATATAGAGCACTGTTGTGGAAATGGGTTGTGTTTTCAGTTGGTGGAAATATGATTCCTTAATTTAAATTAATTAAATTTAGTCATTCATTTAATGTATAACTTGTTTTTAGAAAGTATATCATAAAAAAAAACTAATTCCAGTATTGTGTTTCTCTGGGATGTTTTCTGAATATCTGTTGTCTTTTACATATTTATTTTATTTTTTTAAACCCCTAACTTCCATCTTAGAATCAATAGTGTATATTGGTTCTAAGGCAGAAGAGTGGTAAGGGCTAGGTAATGAGGGTTAAGTGACTTGCCCAGGATCACACAGCTAGGAAGTGGCTGAGGCCAAATTTGAACCCAGAACCTCCTGCCTCTGGGCCTGGCTCTCAATTCACTGAGCTTCCCAGCTGCCCCCTTGCATATTTTATTACATGTTTCTTTGATGCTGTTTCCATTCTTTTATTCTTTTTTTCCCATGTATCACTATTCCTACATCTTTTCCATCCCTATAACTGCCATTCTTTATACCCCCAGAAAGAACTTAAGCTTATAACAAAGTAAAATACTGTCAAGAAAAATAGATCCACCCACTGGCTATGAGTAAAGATATGTATCTTGTTCTTCACTTCTACCCAGAAACTTCCCTTAGGCTTGACCTCTTCTCAATAAAGATAAAGTTATGTTAATATAATCTTAATATAATTATTTCTATATTTACATTTATTGTTAATGTGTATTTAGTAAACTGCAACTTCATTAATGCACTATATAAAATCTAGGTTTTCTGGGTTTTTCAAACAAATTAATTCAATTTACATTATTCCTTACGGAAAAATTCATTTAGTACTCAACCCTTGATGGTACTCAGTCTGCTTTCAGGGATAAATTAATGATTGTACCCAAGGTACCACAACAATTTTTGTCTTTCTTCATAGCTGGATTTCCAAATCTTTTGAAACTCTGTAGTCATTTTAAGTGGAAAACCAGTTTTTTTCTCTTCCTGCTCACTTTTCTTCGTAACATACAATGTTTGAAAATTTGAGTGACGTTTAAAAATATTTTCCTACTTTGCTGAAGATTTTTCAATTAATTTTTTGTTGAACCTTGAATGTCTTCTAAGTAACTTGTCTCATCAATTGTAAATATTGGAAGTTTTGTTTCCCTTCATTTTTCAATTTATTTTTAATTGTAAAAAATAGAACCACATTGCAGTAGGTAGGACTACAAATAATAGTGGTGATAATGGAGATTCTAGATATACCTTGGTCTTACTGTGAAAGGCCATCTATCTCTCCTCCTAGTACAGCCCTATTCATTGCCAAATAGAATACATCCTTTTAAATAGAAATGCTTCCCTAGAGAATGTCTCGTTTTAAAGAGATGCTGAAATATGTTTAAAGGTATTTTTTTGGCAGTTCCCTGTCATGCTGCAGATGGCATGGTGCTAACCTTTCAGTCTGAAATTGGGTTTCAATGATACCTTATTTGATTATAAGCTTTGTGATCTCAGACAAAACACTTAACCCCTATGGGTCTCAGTTTCCTAATCTATAAAATGAGGAGGTTAGAGCTGATGACCTCTAAGATCTCTTCTAGCTCTAAATATACTAGCAACTCATCCATGCCTCCATAATTGTGTGAATTTTATCCTTTTTCTCCCAGAAGTTTGCCAAAGCAGTGACCACTCAACTTGTTGGGAGGTTTCTATTTCTTCCCTTGACATTGTAAGCAGTGGAGCACTCTACTGATGCATTTGTCAATCCTTGAAACTTACTGTGTGATCCGGTAATTTACTTCTTTTCTTTACAACTCCTCACTGGTTACATTTTGTAACTTGGCAACATTCACCATGAACCCTTTTATTCCCCTCTGTGTGATGCTCATTTTTAATTGTTTGCAGAGCAATGTATTTCATGTCTCACTAGAAGGATAAGGCTGGTAAAATGCTGGTTTAAAGACATTTCTTTTTAAGGGAAACTTGGTATAATTAAAGGAGTTTTACATTCCTCAAGGGCAAATTAGCCTTGTTCCTCTTCAGCTGTGGAAAGAATTGATCTTTCTTTATTCTTTGTTCTAAATATACTCACTGAGGGACAAGTTCTACAGTCTGATGACAGAAAGGCATGTCTTAATGTGTATAATGGATATTTCTCATCTACTTGGTGTTTTCTTTGAATGTGGTCTAAACAAACTCTTAACTGGTTACAGAGCTCTTTCCAAGAGGCTCAGCAACATCTCAGGCTTTGATGCGACCACAAAAATGTTGTCCCCAAAGACCACGATGTGTAGGATGAAACCATCCACCAAGAAATCCTGTTCAACTTCAAATCTCTACCAGATATTCTTTTATTACTGGGATGAATACCATTGTGATGATACATATCCTTGTTTTTTGTCTCACGTGCTCTGTGTGATGAGAAGCTCATTGAATAAGGTTATTTCTGCAAGGAATCTTGATTGATGTTAATATATGGATGGGGATCATACATTGGAAAAGAGATACCAAGATGTTCTTTTGTTCTACTGAATCAAATACTCGTTTCATAATCAGGAAATAAACAAAATGGGATCTTGCATTTTCTGTCTTTCAATGAACTATAAAATGACCAACTAATGTAGTCCGTGGTTGAACATCTCTTGGAGTCATCAGTTTGTTCCTCACTAACACTCTTATCAAGGATGCTCTTGAATTATGTAGAGAAAATTCGTGTAAATATTTTATATTTGTGGAAGAATAGGCATATCAGTGACTGCTTTTTTTCTTCTCAGTCATCTTTTGTTTAGCATTAATAAGATCTCATGTTTTTCCCTTCATATCTTCCTCTATTTCAGACATGTTTCCAATACAGGTACCTATACAGACCAAAGCCTTTTGATAGCTTAATGCTATTGAAGCTTCAAATTACACAAAGACTTTGGGACATCCTCTTATCTATCTGCAATGTCATGCTTGTGTCTTCTTCATGCCAAATGCATAAATCCACATCAGGTCCAAGTGGGCAGCTTTTTTCATTTTTGTCTTCTTTGAATGAGATTTTTATCCCATCTTATAAACTTATACTGGTTTGTGATGTTTGAGTGAAAGTGCTCTCTTACTATTCTCTGTGATGATTTATTAGTTTGTTCTTGAAATCAATACAGACCTTTTCCATTTGTTTTATTTATTGTTCTATTTTTTTGTCCATAAATGCACTACAGATTACTTCTTTTAGTGAGATTCCTTAGAGTTTTTAATTTTTTCAACCTTTACCTTGTGTGTTAATAGCAATTAATATCAATTCTAAGAGAAGATCAGCAAGACTTAGTCCAGTGATTCCCAAAGTGGGTACCACCACTCCCTGGTGGGTGTTCCAGTGATCCAGGGAGGCGGTGATGGCCACAGATGCATTTGGGGGTGGTGAATAACTGTAAGGGGGTAGTGATAGTATGTGACACGGGGCACTAAGTAATATTTTTTCTGGAAAGGGGGGGATAGTTCCCAAAAAAGTTTGGGAACCACTGACTTAGTCTATTGGAGTTAAGTGACTTGCCCAGGGTTCAGGCTGCTAAGAAGTCTCTGAGACCAAATTTGAACCCAAGTTTTCTTGACTTCAGGAGTGGTCTCCTATCCACTGTATTGCCTAGGTATCCAATCACAAAGTTTTATTTAAATTAGTTTAACTTTAAACAACTTGTCTTTATTTATGAGATAATATTGATTATAAATATATGTATCCTCTCTTTCCATGAGATTTTACAAATAAGTTTATTAACTAAAATTAGTGCTGCCATCCTAAACTAGTGTTGCTATATTTCTTCACTTGGTATATAAGCCAAACATTGACTAACAAAGGTATTTACTGGATTCTTTTGGTATTCCTAATGAGGCATTAGATTTAGAGTGGTTAAACTTCTGGCTTTTAATTACCATCAATGTCATTTTTCATGCCTATTTTTTCATTTGCATTGTTAGTTACCTGTTTAATTATTCAGGATTGAACTCTTTCAGTTCTATGCCATAACTTTCTCACTATTGTGCTCTTGATTTAAAAAGTCATATTCAGAGTATTATAATAAGAAGATACCACATATTTGAATATTCTGTTCTTTTTCTTGCTATGGTATAGGACTTACTGTTTAATCTGTTCTAATGATTATTTTTACATCAATCATAAGTCTTTTTTTAACACAGAAAATGTTTCATTTTTTTTCAATGGTCTTTGGTGTTTGCCAATCCTACACCTATGAATTCTTTTTTTTTTTTCAAAGACCTGCTCTTGATATAAGCTTCTGTACAGTCTATAAATTTGAGGTGTCTATTTTTTCCTCATTCTGAATATTTATCCTAAGTTCTAGAAGAAGGGATGACCACTTGTTCCGTGAAAACATGTATCTTGTTGCCTTTGGATGTATGATTAGGGAATTCCACCAAATCGTTCTTTGCCTCTTCAAGGCATTTAAGTATTGTGTGACTATGACTGATTTATTTGTAAAGTGTTTTCCAAATATTAAGACATTTTAGACTTATCACAATCCTGAGAACACTAGTGATATTATTATTTCCATTTTAGAGGTGAATAAACTGATTTTGGGAGAGGTCCAGTGACTTGTCCAGGGTCACACAGCTAGAAAATTTCTGATGCCTAATTTGAACTCAGCTCTTCCTGATTCCACACATTGATCCACAATACTACTTGGTTACCCATAGTGCTATTGGTACTCTTTTACTTTTTATTTCATTTATACGCAAATGTCCATGTCTATAATGCTTAATTGCATTTAAGATGGTAGAGAAACAAAGATTCTTCAGGTGCTACCCTGGAAGAGTAATAACAAAACTGTGATATGGATCTTAGTCCTTGATTTATTCCCAATCATGTCCTTCTTTCTATTTACAACACATTTCCTCTTAGGAGGAGTCTCAGGTACCTTTTAACCCAGGCAAAATTTAGACAAAGTAGGAAATATTGTGAATTCTTATATGGAAAGGAGACACTTTACTGATTATTTCCTGGTTGGCCAGAGAGGCAGAGTTTAGCCTTGCCTGCTTTCCATAGTCTAACATATGACAGGAGCTTGCTGCCTGCATTTCTGGGGGAGAAGGTGATAACACTGAAACATAATAGGGACTGTGAAGGTCCTTTCATGGTCAATACTCCTCTACCCCTCTGCCCAGAGAGAAATGAACTGAGCAATTTTGGCTACAGTTTCCTGTCATACTCCTTCACCTCTTTTAGTCCAGACTCTCCAGCCCTTTGGGGTAATAAGATGCTTTTCCATTTGAGGTAATATTGGAGTATTTTTCTATCACTCCTTCACTATAGTCTCTTCTTCCCCTACACATCTCCTTTGCTTTAATTTCATATCCTCCCTTTTCTCTTTATCATTTCTTAGGCATCTAAGTTATTAAAGTGGTATGATTTTTCACTAATTGCCCTCATATTGAAGAACTCCAGCCTAGGGAGAAGTGAGAATCATCTTTCTTTAGATAGTATCAGACATTTTCACAATACCAAGCCCAAGTTCCCCTGACAGCCACAGTGGAATCTGGAACACTCACCACCAACTGGAAGGCTTTCCAGGAGATCTTTCTGTTCCTCTTTTGTGAGTTTGACCCCCATGTTCTTCAGAAAGTCTTCCAGGTTTTGAACATCAACATTTTCTGTTTATAAAAGATGAGAATGGTGAATGATATGAATGTGAGGTATATGTAATGACTCCAGAGTGTGAAAGATAGTACCTATTCCTGTGTCTATCAGCTCCAATTTTAGCAAAAAGAGCAGTTAGCCATTGTGATGAACCCAGTCATGCTGGGAAAATCACTTGTGAATTCAGAAACATAAATTACATCTTTCTGGTTCAGGGAACTATGTTAGACTCAAAAGTCTTAAACAGAGGAATACTAAATGAGTATTAGGCCTCTGTCAAAATCTATGACAACTTATCCTACATTGGTCTGGTTGATAAGTAGAGTTTGGTTTTCTTTTCCTTTATCCCAGTGGTTTTGACTCACCAAAATGCCTTCCTACAAAATTTTAATCCTAGACTTGAAGACCTAGAATCTGGTATGTCTCAACAAGAGGAAAAATGAAACATGAAGAGAGAGATTATGTTCTAGCAAATTGAAGACTTGCTACAAAGAGCCTGTAGAGTGTTTAGCAAATCTGAAAGGAGATTTAAATAGAATAATATTCATGTAACACATTTATTCACAAAAGGTACTTTTCACAGTTGTTATTCTTCTGCACTCCTGACACATTCCCCCTCTCTTCTTGATTCCATACTCAATCATTTGTCTAATATTGCCATTTCTCCCTTGATAACGATTCTCATATCTACTCCCTTTTTCTCTACTCACAGTGCCCCATCTTCAGCTCAAGTCATCCTCCATCTCTCCTTTGAAGAAACTGTGTAATTGCTCCTAATATGTTCCCTAGAATCAAGAGCCTCTTCCAATTTATCTTCCACACAGCAGCCCAAGTTATAGTTTCAAAGCACAAATCTATTGGCCATATCTCTCATTTCAGCATTTCTGTATTTCTCCTGAATCAAACACATAAACTCCTCTCTCTCCTCACTTTCCCTGCCTATTTCTGTTGCTCACACATGGTCTTCCATTTCTTGTTTTTATATTATATTATTGGCTGTTCCTCATGCTCTCCTTATATATACTATAGAGTCCCTTTTGAGATGAACCAGAATTTCTGTTTCCTATGAAGGGGTTTTCCTGTTGTTCCCAGTCATAGAGCCTCCCTTCCCTTATTATTTCATATTCAATCAGTACATATTTATATATGTACATGTTGTCTTTCAAGTGGAATTCATTGTGTATTGGTATTTGTATCTTCACCATTTAGAAGAAATGTGGTGGGAACTTACTAAATATTTGCCAATTGATTATGTCAGTGTATACAGATCCAGAAATATTGTAATATGTACTGTTAGAGAAAATTTCCTGAGAGGGACATAACTTGACCCACAATGACACAGTGAGTGTCAGAGGGAGAATTTGAATCCTGGTCCTCCTAGGGCTCTATTTCTATCCACTCTACCATGCTTCCTTCTCATGGATTCATGTGAAAAATATTGAGATGTTACCTGACTTTTCACTTCTTACTCACCTTGAATAGTTTTTGCATTATCGATAACTTCTTTGAGGTCGACCTTTCCATCATCTATAAGAGAAGGTATATTTTAGGAGGAGATCTCATGAAGGAGAAGCTCACAAAAAAGCATTTCATTATCTTCTGAGATAAGTCAGAGGAACTGAACAGTTTTCTCTGAATTCTGGTAATTTACCTTGGGATTTTATCTAATTTTCTCTACATATTAATTCATAAGAAAAAGTTAAGGAATTAAGAAAGTTCTCTATCTGTAAAGTGAGGATAATAATAGTAATAATGATAGTTAGCATTTACCTAGGGCTTTAAGATTTGCCACATACTTAAAAAATATTAACTTATTTTATCCTCACTACAACCTTGCTAGTCAAGAGGTCTTATTATTATTACAATTAAGGAAAATGAGACTGAGAGAGGTTACATGGCTAGCTTGGGTTATAAACTTAGTACATGTGTATGGTATTTAATTCTGATGTTCCTGACTCTGTGTGAAGTTCTATATATACTATACCACAATCATTCAGAGCGCTTCCTTTCTCTTTGCTATTGACTATCAGAAGGACTTGGAATCAGACATTTTATTTAAGCATTGGAAAAGAATTGACCACTTCATATCAATTAGTCTCAACATTCTTTGTAAAATGAAGGTCCCTGACTAGGTGATCTCCATATCCTTTTCCAGCAGGGACAAAATATGATTCTGTGGTCTAGGAAACTCCCATTTTTTTTGATAATGCAAAGACAAGAGCTAGTTTTTTCATTCAATGTTCTGATGCTATTTTCTTGAATGTGGCTAATATTTTAATGTATCTTTGCATATTGACTTTGTCTAGTTAACTGTGTAAGCTATATTTTCTCTAAGGAAACATAGTTTTATTATAAAAATGTTAAGTTTAAATACCATTTAAATAATTTCAGTTGAAACAGCATGGCTTCTTTTGGAGATCAATTCCTGTAGTATTACAGGAGTAATAGTAGTGGGCTAATTTTGCTAAAAGCTCAGAAATCAAGACTTTTAACTAAAGAATAAGCTTTTGCTAATTTAAGCAAACATGTGATCAATGACATTTATTCATGCCTTTAAGATGTATCAAGCACTTTATATAAATATCTCATTTAACTCTCTTAAGAACCTTGTGAGTTCAGTATTACGGGTTTGAACACCTTAATGTCATCCTCAATTCTGTCTTTTCTACCCTTCTTTGCATCTAACCAATTGGCAAGACTTGTTCAATCTCTTTCTCCTTCTAGTTGCTTGCTTCTCTCCATCCACATTCAAATTGTGTATTTCTAGGTGCCAATTTAATTTAGATAAAGGATCCACATTTGTTATTTTGGCCAATAACAACTCTCAAAGGTTGCCTAAGAAATGAGAAAGGGTTTAAAATATATGGTGATGATGGACACTCACAATGTCACAATCATGAATTCTTGAAATATTCATTATTCATATGTCCTGACAACTGGTCAGAAGGGCTTAGCTGAGCATCCCATTTTCTTTTTCTATGATCATGAACCTAAACTGAGTTGTAGATGCTTTTAAAAAATCTTTTTGCTTGCATGCTAATTTTTAAATAGCTTTTGTAATATCTATATCTTCTGTTACCACAGTCAGGTAAATATTTAAAGGCCATGATAGCAAATCATTAGAAGTCTAATATAAAATACCCATTAGGCAATGAACATATGGAATCATCATGATAAGTTTGGCCATTAGATGATGATGTTGATGATGGTTTTGGGGGCAGGCTAAAGGAAGATGAAAAAAAGACTTAGCTGGGCATGGCTTGTAGTCTGCTCAGTATATTCGGACCAAGGAAAGCATAGATCTTTTAAAATAATAGTGATTAGAATTTATACTACTTTAAGGTTTCTAACACTGTATAGTTAAAAATATATAATTTACATAAGTATATATGTATATATACTTTTACATTCCTCAATTGATTCTTACCACTTTATTTGTTTTTAATCCTTACCTTCTGTCCAAAAATAAATACTGTGTATTGGTTCCCAGGCAGAATAATGGGAAGGGCTCTAGATACAACTTTATGTAGCAGGCACTATTATAATCCCTTCTTGTATAGATGAGAAAACAAACAGTAAGTGGGTACACTGAGTTGCCTGGAAGTGACCTGGTAAGTGTGTTCAAAGCAAGATTTGGGCTCAGGTTTTTTTGATTCCAAATTCAGTATTAGAAAATGTCATTTGTCTGGTTATAATTCCCTGATGACAGTCACATTGGACTCTACTCCTTAAAGATGGCCACTAAGCTGCTCAGGAGGGAGAAAGGAATCTTCCATTCCTGTGTTTGTAGTAAGTGGCATTCTAGGAAACTTGTGACTTGAAGGTTAGTCAGAGATAATATTTCTTCATACATTATGATGGGCTTTTTCCATAGATACTCAATATTCATATGCCTTGACAACTGGTCAGAAGGGCTCAGCTGAGGATCACATTTTCTTTTTCTGAGATCATGAACCTAAGCTGAGTGGTAGATGCTTTTTAAAAATCTTTTCACTTGCATGCTAATTTTTAAATAGCTTGTAATATATATTTAAATAGCTTGTAATATAATATTTTCTCCAAAGCATACAAAAACATAAGAAATGCTTACCATTAACTGGCAGGGTACTCAATAGCTCCTCAATTTCTTTATCTG
>NW_025394441.1:0-2587 GCF_016433145.1 Gracilinanus agilis | reverse complement strand
TATATATATATATATAAATTGCCCAGATTAACGGAAGAGGAAATGGAATACTTAAATAATCCTATCTCAGAAAAAAAGAAATTAAACGTCCATAAATGAGTTACCTAAGAAAAAAATCCACAGCACCAGATGGATTCACAAGTGAATTTTACCAAACATCTAAAGAAAGGTTCATTCCAATACTATATAAACTATTTGAAAATGGAGTTAAAGAAGGAATCCTATCAAATTACTTCTTTGACACAAATATAGTTTTGATACATGAGCCAGAAAGAACAAAAAAAGAGGAAGAAAACTATGGACCCATTTCCCTAATGAATATGGACACAAAATTAAATAAAATACCAGCATGGAAATTACAGAAATATATCAGAAAGATTATATACAATGACCAAGTGGGATATATACCAGGAACACAGGACTGGCTCATTATTAGGAAAACTGAAAGTATAATTGGCCATATCCTTAAAAAAACAACAAAAATATCTTTTGAGTATCTAAAAAAAAGCAGAAAAAGCTTTTGACAACACAGAGTAGCCTTTCCTATTAAAAACACTAGAAATAATACAAATAAATGAAGCTTTTCTTAAAATCATAAATGGGATTCATCTAAAACCACGATCAAGTATTATCTGTAACAGAGATATACTTGGAGGCTTCCCAACAAGATCATCGCTGAAACAAGAATGCTGGTTATGATCACTATTTTTCAGTATGGTAATAGAAATACTTGTTTTAGCAATAAGACAAGAAAAAGAAATTATAAGGATAAAACTAGGCAACGAAACAAAAACGATCATGCTTTGCAGATCACATGATAATATACTTAGAGAACCTCAACTAGTCAACTGAAAAAACTGATCAAAACAATAAACAACTTTAGTAAAGCTGCAAGGTATAAAAAAAACCTATATAAATGATCAGCTTTTTTGTTTTACTGCCAACAGAACTCATCAGGAAGAGAAAGGAAGAGGAATATCACTTAAAAGAACAGTAGACAATATATTGTACTTGGGAGTCTACCTGACAAGACCAACCCAGGAACTATATGAACATAATTACAACTCTTCACACAAATACAGATCTAAACAATTGAAGAAATATTAATTGATGATGAGTAGAACAAGCTAATATAATAAAAATGACGATTGTACCTGAGTTAATTTTTTTGGCATCATAGCAAACTATCAAAGAATTATTCTATAGAGCTAGAAAAAAATGATACCAAAATTCATTTGACAGAACAAAAAGGTCAAGAATATCAAGGGGAAAAATGAAAAAAAAAAATGTGAAGAAAGGCAACCTGGCAGGACCGGATTTTAATTTATATTACCAAGTGGTAATCGTGAAAACAATCTGGTACTATCTAAGAAAACATGGCGGATCGGTGGAATGGATTAGGTACATAATACACAGTAGCAAAAGATCATAGTAATAAGAGTCACATTCCTTAAATATTTAGGGAACCAAGATAAATTTTTCAAAATTTGAGCCATTTCCCAGTTGATACATGGTCAAAGTATAAGAACAAGCGATTTTCGGAAAAAGAAATCAAAGCCATCTATCGTCATATGAAAAAATGCTCTAAGTCACTAATCGGAGAAATGCAAGTTAAAACAGCTCTGAGGTATCACCTCATACCTATCAGATTAGCTAAAATGACAATAAAGGGAAATGACAGTGCTGGAGGGGATATGGAAAAAGGGCACTAATACGCTGTTGGTTTTGCGAACGGGTCCAAGCATTCTGGAAAACTATTTGGAAGGATGTTCAAAAGGCTATAAAACTGGGGGCAGCTGGGTAGCTCAGTGGAGTGAGAGTCAGGCCTAGAGACAGGAGGTCCTAGGTTCAAACCCGGCCTCAGCCACTTCCCAGCTGTGTGACCCTGGGCAAGTCACTTGACCCCCATTGCCCACCCTTACCAATCTTCCACCTATGAGACAATACACCGAAGTACAAGGGTTAAAAAAAAAAAAAAAAAAAGGCTCAGAGAGTGGGCAGCATAGTGGCTCAGTGGATAGAAATGTTAAGTCCTGGGTTCAAATCTGCTTCAGATACTTGAACAAATTGTTTAATCCCTATTGCCTAGCCCATGCTGCTCTTCTGCCTTAGAACTAATACACAAGTATTAATTCTAAGATAGAAGGTCAAGATTTGAAAAAAAAAAAGTCTTATGGAATTCAGGTGCTGCTTAGGAAAAGCCTATCCTCTTCTAAGAGAACTATGGAAACTGAAATTCATTTGTGACAACATATTTGCAAATCCTGGTTTTCCTTAAAAAAGCTTATTCTTCCCTTTTAAAGTGAGCTGTGGAAACCAGAATTCCATGCGCAATGACATATTTGCATATTGGAATTTTCAGCACTCTTAACCACCAGAACAAAAAAATGTAAACCCTTATTTCCCTTCTCTTTTCTCATAGTACTTTGTTGCTTCAACAGCAAACTAGTCTGGCCCCTTTAAAAAGGGTATATTAAGGCTGAACAAGCTGTGGTATATAGTTGTAACGGAAAACCACTGGGTCATAAGAAATAATGAACGGGTTGGCCATGGCAGGGAGTCCTGTATTTCTCTCTACCCTGGCACC
>NW_025394440.1:0-1328 GCF_016433145.1 Gracilinanus agilis | reverse complement strand
ACCATTAACTGGCAGGGTACTCAATAGCTCCTCAATTTCTTTATCTGTAAATTTCATCCCCAGGTTTCCCAGAACCTGGTCCAGTTTGTTAACATCAACATTCCCTCCTTCAGAAAGAAGAAAATTGAAGAACATAATCATGCCAGAATTTATTCAATCCTTACTTCATGTATTATTAACTGTACTAAATACTGAGAATTCAAAGCCAAATCAAGCCAGTATAAGCACTTATTAAGTCATTCCTATGTGCCAGGCAGTGTGTGAAGTGCTGGGAATGAAAAGATGATCAAAAGCACTGTGCCTGTTATCAATCAGTTCAAGTGTAAGGTAGGAGACAAATAAGAAAACTATGAAATTATGCCAAAGAGTCAAATATAGTATAAAGACAACAAAGAATTTCAGATATGGATTCGTCATTCCCAACTGATTGAGGGTGAGATAATACAAATGGCAATTTACATTTATAAAATACTTTTCAAATATTCCTGAAATGCTTTTCCAAAGGCACAGAAACCATCTCTAAGGACACACAT
The DNA here is from genome assembly GCF_016433145.1 of Gracilinanus agilis. Taxonomy (NCBI): domain Eukaryota; kingdom Metazoa; phylum Chordata; class Mammalia; order Didelphimorphia; family Didelphidae; genus Gracilinanus; species Gracilinanus agilis. The sequence goes on along the minus strand of NW_025394440.1, from coordinate 795 downwards.
GGAGAGTTATTGGGAAAGTTAGGAAGATGATCTGTTCAAAGTTCAATAAGGAATGAATTGGTAAAGCCATAATGAATGCTTTATGGCAAAGCAGACATCTCATCTCCAGCCTTTTGGATAAGTGGTTTGAAGTTCTCAATAGTCACAGAATGTGGTGAATTGCTTTCTATAGCCTGGCTGTAGATAAAGAATTACAGGTCATGAGGCAAAAACGCTGGATCAATATATTAGAAGTATGATAGAAATCACATTATAATCATTAAGAAGAAATAAACGTTTCTCACTCACCACTGATATTCTGCATAGCATTCATTATATTCTTCTTATTCACCTTTTCATTGGCTGTAAAACAAGGCACAATTCAGGTCACAGAGGAATTAGAATAGTAGCACACAAGGGGGCAGCTGGGTAGCTCAGTGGATTTAGAGCCAGGCCTAGAGACATGAGGTCCTAGGTTCAAATCTGGGCTCAGACACTTCCCAGCTGTGTGACCCTGGTCAAGTCACTTGACCCTGACTGCCTGTCTTTACCACTCTTCTCCCTTGGAGCCAATACATAGTATTGACTCCAAGACGGAAGGTAAAATTTTTATGAAAAAAAAAAAAAGAATAGTAGCACACAGTTCATCATTGTATAAAGCTATCCCATAAAGAGTGACCTGTTCTTTCATTGCTCCACCAAATGAGAATAGCTTTGCTTCTGATAGGTATTATTTCAAAAGCTCTTGACTTGAGAACCATTTTAGAGGAGATAATATAGAGCACTGTTGTGGAAATGGGTTGTGTTTTCAGTTGG
>NW_025394439.1:0-2227 GCF_016433145.1 Gracilinanus agilis | reverse complement strand
AATAGAGTTCACTACAGAGAATTATACATAGCATTTCTCCACATAGGCATACAGATAATTAGATCTTATCGAAGCCCTCAAAGAGGCAAATTTAAGAAATTATGAGTTTTCTTTCTTTCCCCTCTGTTTCTTATTTACCTTTTCATGTTTCTCTTGATTTTTGTGGTTGGATATCAAACTTTCCATTTAGTCCTGTTCTCTTTTGTGGAAATACTTGGAAATCTTCAATTTTGTTGAATGCCCATACTTTCCCCTGGAAGTATATAGTCAGTTTCGATGTTGATCCGTGGCTGAAGGCCCAGCTCTCTTGTCTTTCTGAATATCATATTCCAAGGCTTGTGATCTTTTAGTGTGGAGGTTGTGAGATCCTGTGTGATTCTGATTGGTGCTCCTTGATATTTGAATTGTCTCTTTCTGGCTTCTTGTAAGATTTTTCCTTTTACTTGAAAGCTCTTGAACTTGGCTATTATATTCCTGGGTGTTGACTTTTCTGGGTCCAGTGTAGAGGGTGATCTATGGATCCTTTCAATGTCTATATTGCCCTCTTGTTGTAGAACTTAAGGCAATTTTGCTGAATAATTTCTTTTAGTGTGGAGTCCAAGTTTCTATTAATTTCTGCTTTTTCAGGAAGACCAATGATTCTCAAATTGTCTCTTCTAGACCGGGTTTCTTGGTCTGTCACTGTTTCATTGAGATATTTCATGTTTCCTTCTATTTTATCAGTCTTTTGACTTTGTTTTATTTGTTTTTGTTGGCTTTAGAGATCATTGGCTTCTAATTCCTCAATTCTAGCCTTTAGGGACTGGTTTTCCTTTTCAATCTGGTCCTTTTTGGTGTTCAATTTGCTCATCAATTCATTTGATTTCTGAGCCTCACTTTCCAATTGCAAAATCATGCCTTTTAAACTGTTATTTTCTTGCCAGATCTCTTCCATCTTCCTCAACATCTCACTTTTCAACTCTTCAATAGCTTGTGACCAGTTTTCATTGTTTTGGGAAGGTTTGGATATGATTACTTGTTTGTCCTCCTCTGTTGTCTGTATTTTCTCTGTGTAAAAGTTGTCGAGTGTTACAGAGTTCTTCATGATAATCTTTCTCTTCTGGGGTTCTCGGCTTGCCATTGTTAGCCCCGCCCCTTCTCAGCTTTGTCTTCACACTCAGTGTCTGTCTGCACTTTTTGGGCCCCCAAGGGCTCAGGTCTCCTTATTCTCAGGGTTGAGCCTCCTGGTCGTCCCTGGTCTGCCCCTCTGCCTGAGGCTCCTTCAGCAGTCTCAGGGGCTGCTTCCACAGCCACGTTCCCATCTGCACAGGGTCCGCACTCGAGGTCCTAGCCTGCTATCTAGATCTTTGTCCGCGCCTAGGGCTATATCTTCACCTGGGCCAGCGCTCAGGGAAGTCCGTGTGCGTTCTTTAGCCACTTGGGGTTCTAAGTCTTGCTGCTCTCAGGAACAAGCCCTGGAGCTGCCAGTGACTTACTGGGTGCCCCAATCCTCCTTTCACTCTTGTGCGTTGGCCTCTGGGCTGTACGTGGTGGGGTGGTGGTGGAGGGGCTTCTTTCTCTTGCGTTTTAGTGAGATCTGTTTCACCCCTTTATAGCGTGGAAATGCCCCGATTTCACGTACCTTCAATGCTGCGCCCTGTTGTGGGGTCTCTTCGTTCGTCTGGATTCGTTTTTATGTCCCCTTCTGGAGTCCTGTATGTTTCGGTTAGGAGAGATCGAGCAGCTGCTCCTTACTCTGCCACCATCTTAACCAGAAGTCGCCGGCTATTTCCTTTTAAACCAGTGAATTGTTTTAAACCAGTAACCCTTGTCCCCTGCCTTGATTTAGTGCCCTTTCTACCCCTCCCTTATTATTCCCCTCTTTTTATTTTTAAGGCCTAATGAATTGCCTCCTCCTTCTCCTCCCCCTCCCTTTTTTGACCTCCCCACTCCCCTTTGTTTATTCCTTCTGACTTTCTCAGTAGGGTTAGATAGAGTTCTATATCCCAATGGATATAGATACTCTTCCCTTTCAGGGTTAATTCCACTGAGACTAAGGTTTAAATATTACCTCTTAATGCTCTCTTCCTTTCCTTCTTATAATAGTATTTATCCCCTCCCCTTCCCATGCCCTCTTTGTGTGTAATAGAATATCCTATTTTTCTTATTCACTCAAATTTCTCTTGGTGTTCCCTACTATTCCCCCCCCTCTTTCCCACCCCCCATGTCATCTTAGACCATTTAGTAT
>NW_025394438.1:0-3574 GCF_016433145.1 Gracilinanus agilis | reverse complement strand
CTTTAGGTTAAAGTGGTTTATCCCTTCAGGACCCACCTGGGGTTAATTGATATTAATTATTGGGCTCTTCAGCTGAGGTAACGTTGGTAATCTGACTGTGTGACTCCCTTCCCAAATAAGCTTTAGAAACCAATTCAGGAAGGTACTTTAAACTTTGTATATATTTGGTAAGAAGGATAATGGTGTGGGATAGAGGTAATAGGAGACCCTACTTATGAATGAATACTACTTATGAATGATACTAATGAATCTTAAACTGCAGGCAAATGAAGGAATCAAGATGACAGCTTCTCTCTGGTACAGCCTGGCCTGGGCTAAACCAGAGTAGTCAAACTGCTGTGAAATCTTCAGCTTCTTCTTCAACAGATCTTAAGCCTAATTAGTTGAGATATATCCACCCTTTCCACCCTCTTCTTCTTCTCCTGCCCACTTCCCGGATCCCTCCTGGGCCCTGGGAAGCCTAGATAGCTAAGATGATGAACTTCCTAATTTCTAGGGGCAGTAGAAACAGAGATGGTGGTCAAATACAAGTTGATGGCGGTTCAGGAAACACAGGAGGAGCTTGCAGGGTAGTGTTTGCAAGTCTCTATCTCCAAAGACCAGGATCCACAAGATCTCCAGCCTCAGGACAGGTAAAAGACCCCAGAACCTCTGTTAGGGTTCTCAACTGCTACCTCCTGAGTCCTCATGCCTCTCTGGGAACATTCTATCCAACTGATTTATCTGTCACTCAAAAGTGAACTTCCAGCTCCCAGAGATTCAATATAACATGAATACCCGTTTGGTTTTGGAAATTTCAACCTGTAAATTTCCATCTGTTCTTGCCTGTGGATAATCTCTACACTATACTAATCTTAACTATGTGTTCCTATCCCATTAACTATCCCTTCCCAAAAATAATAAATCCTACCTTATCTAATGCCTTAACTAACTACCCTAAAGCTAATGACAAGGGTTTAGGATAGGTTTCTCTGTGGGAAAGTGTGGGATTTGAATACAACATTCCATGAATACATCAGTTGAACATAAACATAACATATGAACATTATCATAACATTTAAGAACAATCATCTATGTTGTTTCCTACTCTAAGATAAAGAAAATTTGCAACAACTCTGTCTATATTTCTAATACTAACTTTAAACAACATTCCTAACTCATATTAAACTCTAACATTTCTATTCCCTAATCTATAGTTAGAAACATCAGTCTGTCAGTAAATCTTATACTATAGTTAGTGTGTTAGTCCTTTAGTTTTCATTTTTAACTAACCTACTCTATACAATGTCTACCTAACATTCTTTCAAACAATTCTATTTGAACATTCATAACTATTTTACACTGACCCTATACTAACTAAAATTTTAACATCCCTACATCTACTCTTTCCCTACAGGTTAGTAGACTTATGCAATATATGTTAGTAACAATATTACATATGTACAAGGTTTTCATATGATGTTCTCTTGAAATGACTACTTTAGACCTTGCAAGGAATCTTAATCTTCTTGCTCATTTGGGTCATTGTAGTTTATTCTTTAACTAAATATATTTTATTTACAATATGTACATGTGAAGTGACTTTATTGCAACTATGTATTGGACTCATGACCTAACATATCCTGTCTGGACTTATACTCACCTTCTTCTTCAGAATTCCTCTGTCAATCAGCTTATGTTCTGTTGCATGCATTCTATATGTGCATTTCCCTTGTGATTAGTGTCTAAATGTGAAAACCTTGCACTTATTCAACCTAATCTTCATCTGCTGATCTTCTCTTCTTGCGAGTCTCCTGGTGATGATGTCCAAGTCACAGTTGTTGTCACAGTTCAGGTCCTTGTACAGTCTGTCAGTGCAATGTCTCCTCTTGTCCTTGCGCTGGTCCTGATGTCCTGATGTCTCTGGAACTCTTTGGGATTTCATCACTCTTCTCCTTTGCTGGAAACCCATCTTGTCTGTTGTCGACTTCATTGAAGAATCCCTGGATCAGGAACCAATGCCTGACTGTATGATGTTATATCAGAATTTTGTGTTGCCACAAAATTCCTTTATGAGACTTTATGTTTGCACTTGTCTTATATGTAAATATATATAATTTTTAGACTAATATTCTGTTTCTTCTTCACTACTACTTTCTGATAGATTTAACTGTTGATCTTCATACATGAATGAGGTCTTTGAGTGATCTAAATCAGTGATTTGAGTATCATGTTCTTGATATTTATCTGTTTCTTAATGTTTTTTTGTTTGAGGCTTTTTCAAGTATGATTTCTTACCCTGAGGTTCTATTTCTATATCAGATTCTGTGTCTTGTGATTGAGACTGCCTGTTTAGTTGAGACTCTGTTAAAACCCAACAAATTCTCTGAATTTTCCATCAGTCTTCCAAAAACAAGCTAGGATGTTCTTCGTCAGACTGCCTCATCTTTTCAAATTTACTCCAGCTGTTTGGATGCTTAGCGTGTATTTTTACTGCTTCTAAAAGATCTGATCTGCACTTTAACAGGTTTCTCATGTTCTCAGGAGAGCTTAAATCAATAGTGGAATGGTCCCTAAGCCAGTCCATCAAAGTAGCATTCGATCTAGTTTCTTCAATGAACCAAGCCTTTTCACTAGGTGTGAAAAATTCCTCTAACACGAATTCCACGTCCTGGTAAGATGGGTTAAAAAGGCTGAATGTCCTCTTTAATTCTTTAGCCACCTTGTAAGGTGAAAGGAAAAACTTGGGGAACCTTTTCCTAAGCAACTCCAAATCCTGGGCTGTGAAAGCCTTGTAAATTTTCATATTTACAGCTTCACCATCAGCCCTAAACTGAGTCTGATCTACAATGGAAAACAATGTCACAGTATCCGATGCCATTGCCCCCTCCTCAGTTTATGTAGCAACACCAGTCTCTTTTTCATTTGCAGTCTCAGTCTGTGTACCCATGTCAACCCTAACTTTCTTGGGAGTCATTTTGTCCTTAGGGAAATACATGCCTTCTATGAGTTCTAGTTGTAAAATCGTGTGTTTATCTAATTCCTGTCCCAGTCTGATTTTGTTATTGATTTCTATCATCATTTTCAATTGCTCTTTAATAAGGGACACAACATTATCTTTGTCTGATCTTGCTTTGCCAAAAACCCAAGAATAAACCTTTTTCACAGCCATAATCGCTTGTATCAGAGTCACCAAAGCCACAACCACCACTGGAAGGTAGGACAAAAACTCTGCCAGAGATATAGTTAAGTATTTGTATGTGTCATATATTTGAACCAGCTTCATCAGGTATTCTGGTATGGTATAAAACCAAAGCCTCATCACTCCCTGAGTGAAGGAACACAAGAACATGGCTAGTGTGCTTAAGACAAAAATAATCCTCACAATTCCCATTATTTCTTGCTGATTCAACAGGTCCAAAGCCTGGCTCCACCAAAATCTGTTATATTAAAAGGAGATCACTACTATCTTTTGATGTACATGAAGATGGTGTAAGAGAGATGATAGAATGGCACTTCTCCTTTATAACAGTTGCCCAGGCAAGATTCTTTAGGTTAAAGTGGTTTATCCCTTCAGGACCCACCTGGGGTTAAT
>NW_025394437.1:0-1207 GCF_016433145.1 Gracilinanus agilis | reverse complement strand
TTGTAATTAGTGACTTGGAACATTTCTTCATATACATGTTGATAGTTAACATTTTTTGAAAACTGATTTTCCATATTCTTTGACCACTTATTTATTGATGAACATCTCATATATATATATCTATATATATATATATTTGTGTAGGTTTCCTAAATATAGGGCATTAGATATTTATTATAAGTATTTGCTGTAAATCTTTCTCCCTAAAAATAGCTTCTCTTTTTATTCTATATGCACTGATTTTGCTTGTTTTATAATTCCATGTATAACATTATCTATTTTATCTTTTATGAGATCACCTTTATTTCTTATTTGTTTAATGATTCTATCATAGATGTGCAAAGTATTTTCTATTTTCCTTTAATTTGAATATTAGAGTGACCTTTTGTATTTATGATATTCATTTCAAATTTACTATTGTATATGGTGTAAGGCCTTGTTCTAACCCTAAATAACATAATGGATTACAGTATCAAGATCCATTTTTTTGATAGGATAGAACATCTGAATGAATTTAATGGGATAAAACTTACTAGGGACAATGGCAAGTTTTTATTTGCCTTTATTTATTTTAAGGTAAGGTCCCTTCTTCATCAAGCTTCAGCTAGACAGGGATGACTAAGACACTACAGAATACATTGCATAGAAAGTTTTGATTTGAGAGAGAAGGTAAGGGAGTACCTCTAAGGGAAAGTGACTTATCCAAGATGGCAGAGGTGACAAGGGAGAGAGCCAGCATGGGATTAGACCTCTGGCTAGGGAGGGCAGTTGAGTTGAGGGGTCAAGTAAATGGATATTCAGAGTCAGAGGTGTGTTTCCTCCTTTTTTTTTTTTTAACATTTATTAATATTTGTTTTTTAGAAAAGTTAACATGGTTACATGATTTATGCTCTTACTTTTCCCTTCACCCTCTGACTTCCCCACCTCCCATGGCCAATGCGCATTTCCACTGGTTTTAACATGTGTCATTGATCAAAACCTATTTCAAAATTGTTGATAGTTGCATTGGTGTGGTAGTTTCGAGTCTACATCCCCAATCATGTCTGCCTCATCCCATGCATTCAAGCAGTTGTTTTTCTTCTGTGTTTCCTCTCCTGCAGTTCTTTCTCTGAATGTGGGTAGCGTTTTTTACTATAAGTCCCTCAGAAATGGCCTGGGTAATTGCATTGCTGCTGGTACAGAAGTCCATTACATTCGATTTTACCAA
>NW_025394436.1:0-1595 GCF_016433145.1 Gracilinanus agilis | reverse complement strand
ATCTATTATCACATGGACAGACTTCCTGAAGCCCAGACTTACTTGGATAAGGTGGAAGCAAGTTGTAAGAAGCTGTCAAGTGCCTTCCAGTACAAGGTTGACCTTCCAGAGATAGACTGTGAAAAAGGCTGGTCTCTGCTCTCATTAGGAGGGAGGTATTATGAGAGGGCCAAAGCCTGTTTTGAAAGGGCCCTGCAGTCAGACCCTGAGCACCCCGAATTTAACACTGGATTTGCCATTGTCATGTACCGTATGGATGAAATTTATAAAGATGGGACTGATAGTAAAAGCCTTTCTCTGAGCCCTTTGAAGAAGGCACTTAGCCTGGATCCAAAAAATACATTTCTGAAGGTTCTCTTGGCACTAAAGCTTCAGGATATACAGGAAAGCTCTAAAGGAGAAAAATACATTAAGGAAGCCCTCGACCAAGTACCAGTGGAGCCATATGTCCTTCGCTATGCAGCAAAATTTTACCGCCGAGAAGATAACCCAGAGAAGGCTATTGAGCTCTTAAAAAAGGCCTTAAAACTGGCACCAACCTCTGCTTTCCTCCTTCACCAAATGGGCATTTGTTTTAGGTCTCAAATGATCCAAATCAGGAAGGCCACAAGGAACAAGCCGAGGGGAAAGGACAAAGAGAAAGTTGACAGGCTAGTCCGAACTGCTATTTTTTATTTTGAAGTAGCCATTAAACAGAAACCTTTATTTGTGATTGCTTACTTAGATTTAGCTGAGATGTACTCTGAAGTAAATCAGCTTAGAGAAGCAGAAGATCTTTTTAAAAAAGCCCTGGGCCTGGAGCCTGTCAGAAAAGAGGAGAAGCAAAGAGCCCATTACCGATATGGCCGTTTCCTGGAATGTACCAAGAGGGCTGAAGATGTCGCCATTCATCATTATTTAGAAGGGATAAAGATAAATCCTGAGTCTTGCTCCTGTATTGTTGAAGTTTTACAGAGATTAGCCACCAAAAGGCTGAGACAGAATTCTAGAGATACAAAGAGTTTGGGAGCTCTTGGCTTCATTCACAAGCTGAAGGGAGAGAAAGAAGAAGCTTTAGAATATTATGAAAGGGCCCTGAAGCAGAATCCTAATAATAGTGAATATATCAGTGCTCTGTTAGAGCTGCGCCTCTCCATTTAAAATCCCACATTTTATATGTTTTTTTTTATTATTGACAGTATTAAAATCAAAATAATAAATGTCTAAGAAATATTTATTGACTCACTGACTTTGGTTACTAAAAATCATCAACTCGTATCTCAATTTTGGTATGTATATCTGAGGTTGTCAACCGTTGTGCTAGCTAAATAACAGAATTATAGATTTTAAAGTCAAAAGGGACCTCAGAGATCACCAAATCCAACATCTTCAAATCATCTCTGAGGCACACTGTTAAATTTTATTTTATAGGGTGCAGTTGGGTGATTCAGTGGATTGAGAGCTAGGTCTAGAGATGGGAGGACCTGGGTTCAAATCTGACCTCAGAAACTTCCTAGCTGTGTGACCCTGGGGAAATCACTGAACATCCATTATCTAACCTTTTCTGATACTATAAGAGGTTTTGGTTAGGTGGATATTAAAAGGTTCCCTTTCCA
>NW_025394435.1:0-1315 GCF_016433145.1 Gracilinanus agilis | reverse complement strand
AGAAGGAGAAGGAGAAGGAGGAGGAGGAGAAGGAGAAGGAGAAGGAGAAGGAGAAGGAGAAGGAGAAGAAGAAGAATTAAAGAAAATGGAGAGCAAGTTGAGTGACGACCAACACTTTGGAATTTGGAATCTTACCCAGATGCCATGAGCCAAGGGGCAAAAGACAGTTGCTGCCAACACTATAAAAAATGAGCTGAGGCAAACAGCCTTTCAGTTGTGGCTGGGTGGGTAGGCCAAGCAACCTGCTCTAATTACTTGTATCCTGCTTAATTGATTACCACATTACCAATTACTGAATAGAGCTGTGAGATAGATATCAATTACCTGGTTAACAAGAATAACATCATTAATCCTAAGGCCATTGGTCAGGGCCAAGGTGCCTGGCCTGACCAGGGCCAGAGAGGGAGAGGCATCTCTCCAGCTGACTAACACAAACTGATTATCAACTGATTGTCCATCTCCATCAACTATAATCTAGCATAGATTCCCAACACCTCATTCCTCAACCATGATCCTTCCCCTGAGTTTATTATAATTAAATTCTAAAAGCTCATTTAGGTGAAGGTTGATTTTATCCTAAAGATCAGTGTAATATTCTGGCATCTAGAGGAAGAGAATACTTTAGCTAAGTCACAGTCAACCGTGTTATCCATTCATCACCAACATCTATCCATTTATCATCAACATTATCCAATCAACCCTAACATCTATCTATCAACTCAACCCCAGAACAAGCAGTCAGAGAAGCTGTGTGATTCTATTCACAGCTTCTCACTGGATCACTTAGTTCTGGGCACTGTAGGTGGGAACTGGTGCTCAGCTGAGCTACAAATATTTGGGGCCCTGGTGTTCACTACCTCAACCTCGGTGTTCACTTGGGCTTCCCATCCTTACTCAGCTTCGGTCCTTATGTATACCACCTGAGGACCTTGGGCCATCCCTCTATCAGGCCCAATCCAGAAGCACCATTACACCTATAACATATTCTATTTAGGTAGCATCGGAGATCATGTAGGGATAAAGAGAGATTTAGTGTTTTAAAATTCACAAAAGGGTGGTGATTTGCATTACACACATGTAAATATGTATATATATGCAAATAATTATACTATGGGTTTGAGAAACATAATTTAATATAATGAATGTATATACATGTATATATTTTGTATATGGTTTTGTATATTCTGTATATTTTGTAAGATACTTGTATATTGGATTGTTCATAGTTGCTATAGTGCAAAAGTTTTTTACAAATCTATACATATGTATATATATATAACACATTTGTGTAATATATGTATATATGTAAATATCA
>NW_025394434.1:0-1313 GCF_016433145.1 Gracilinanus agilis | reverse complement strand
AGAAGGAGAAGGAGAAGGAGGAGGAGGAGAAGGAGAAGGAGAAGGAGAAGGAGAAGGAGAAGGAGAAGAAGAAGAATTAAAGAAAATGGAGAGCAAGTTGAGTGACGACCAACACTTTGGAATTTGGAATCTTACCCAGATGCCATGAGCCAAGGGGCAAAAGACAGTTGCTGCCAACACTATAAAAAATGAGCTGAGGCAAACAGCCTTTCAGTTGTGGCTGGGTGGGTAGGCCAAGCAACCTGCTCTAATTACTTGTATCCTGCTTAATTGATTACCACATTACCAATTACTGAATAGAGCTGTGAGATAGATATCAATTACCTGGTTAACAAGAATAACATCATTAATCCTAAGGCCATTGGTCAGGGCCAAGGTGCCTGGCCTGACCAGGGCCAGAGAGGGAGAGGCATCTCTCCAGCTGACTAACACAAACTGATTATCAACTGATTGTCCATCTCCATCAACTATAATCTAGCATAGATTCCCAACACCTCATTCCTCAACCATGATCCTTCCCCTGAGTTTATTATAATTAAATTCTAAAAGCTCATTTAGGTGAAGGTTGATTTTATCCTAAAGATCAGTGTAATATTCTGGCATCTAGAGGAAGAGAATACTTTAGCTAAGTCACAGTCAACCGTGTTATCCATTCATCACCAACATCTATCCATTTATCATCAACATTATCCAATCAACCCTAACATCTATCTATCAACTCAACCCCAGAACAAGCAGTCAGAGAAGCTGTGTGATTCTATTCACAGCTTCTCACTGGATCACTTAGTTCTGGGCACTGTAGGTGGGAACTGGTGCTCAGCTGAGCTACAAATATTTGGGGCCCTGGTGTTCACTACCTCAACCTCGGTGTTCACTTGGGCTTCCCATCCTTACTCAGCTTCGGTCCTTATGTATACCACCTGAGGACCTTGGGCCATCCCTCTATCAGGCCCAATCCAGAAGCACCATTACACCTATAACATATTCTATTTAGGTAGCATCGGAGATCATGTAGGGATAAAGAGAGATTTAGTGTTTTAAAATTCACAAAAGGGTGGTGATTTGCATTACACACATGTAAATATGTATATATATGCAAATAATTATACTATGGGTTTGAGAAACATAATTTAATATAATGAATGTATATACATGTATATATTTTGTATATGGTTTTGTATATTCTGTATATTTTGTAAGATACTTGTATATTGGATTGTTCATAGTTGCTATAGTGCAAAAGTTTTTTACAAATCTATACATATGTATATATATAACACATTTGTGTAATATATGTATATATGTAAATATCA
>NW_025394433.1:0-2895 GCF_016433145.1 Gracilinanus agilis | reverse complement strand
GGTCTAATGATTTTATCTATCAAAATGGCTTTAATTAAAATACTAATTTATATTATTATCACAGCCTTTATCATTTTTCATATTTACAATCTGGCGAACCAGAAGGTCAAAATTCGAACTCTCAATCTTCCAGATAGCCTAACTATAGCCATGCCTGCTTTTTGGCCGTCTGGCTCAGCTCTTTTGAGCACTTTTTTAAAAAAGGAAAGTGACTTTCCTTGCCATGCTTTTGCTAAATGCAAGAGCACGTTTTTGCCTCCAGTGGGACTCAGCCGGCCAGTCCAGCCCAAGCCACCTTGGGAGGGAGGTCAGGCCAGCTGATTCAGGCTTTTGGCTTTAAACTAAAATGCCGGAGCCCAGCCAATGTGCTGCTGCTGATGCTGCTGCTGCTGATGCTTTTCTTGCTGCTGATGCTGCTGATCCTGACCACTTCCACTTCAACCCCGAGCTCCAGAACCTGAGATTTCCAGGACGGAACCCAGTCCTGCCGCCTTTGCTGAGATCGAGACCTCCAGAGACTGCTTCAGCTCTGACGCAAACCATTTGGGTATATTCCCCTTTCTCCCTATTTCTAGCCTTAGACCTAATTAGGCAACAACCCACACAGACTCTACACGTGGGTAGTTTTCCTGAGCTTTTCTCCTCTAACCCCAAGCCCACGTGGACCTAGCATCTGAACCTCTCAGGCGCTTGGCCTATTCAAACTTTTGCGATTATTAAAAAAACTGAACTTAGGGGAAGCCTATTCACCCCATACCTGCTCAGAACTTTGAACTGATAGCAAAGACTGGTGATAAAAAAAAAAAAACCCTTAAACTCAGCAGAACTCAATCAAAAGAACCTTAAATTGAAATCAGGGGTGAACTTTTAAAACCTCGGAACTGAATGAGCTTTATTTCTGTTTTAAAAAGACTGTATCTTACTGTATATTGCTAATTAGTTTTGTTAATTAATCTTGCTTACTTCGTTGATTTTCCTGTTGCACTGAATCATTTTACGCTAATGAAGTTTCTGCTTATGATGTTATTATATTTCCTAATTTACTTAAACGCTTACTGTATCAAAAACAATGCGGTTATATGTACCACCTATGAACATCTTATAGAGCACATGTCTTTAAAATTTATTCTGTCTTGGTAATTGCAAAGAACCTTGAAAGTTTTCCATGCTTTGAATATTACCTTGTAATTTTACAAGAGATCTTTTTTAACTTTTACTTTAAATCCTTAAGAAATTGTTGTCTTATAGGATAAAGCTTTTAGATATTTTATTATAAGAGATATTATTGCCTTAAATGGGTAGAAGCATTCCTATCCAGGATTTTTTTAAAAACAGGAAGCCAAGGAGCTCCTGTATATTCTTATCTGAGGATGATTATACCAGAAGGTTTCTTTTTTAAATATCACATTTTGCTATGGAAGCAATAACAGCATTTGCCAAGGGTTAAAAGTTGTAACAAGTATATAATTTTGAACATCATTATTTATTGTTTTAAAATGTGCTACTGGAAATAATGGTACTCTATTTGAATGTGCATTGTGAATCTGCTTTTTGTAAGATCCATTTTCACTCACAAAATGAAAACCTCATTTTGGGGTAACATAACCCTTCTAGTTCTAAGCTATATATATATTTTTTTTTTTTTGATTTTTGAAACATTTTTCTAATGAGAAATTGATTTTCCCTTTTTATCATCTTGTACTGGAAGTACATATATAATCATTATTTATCCTTTTTCTGAGTCTACAGCAAATACCTGAGCCTATAGGACTGTGATTTAAATGCCTTTCTGATTCCAGAAGGGAATATGAAAGCCATTAATAGTGCTAAAAAAAGCACATGGTCAGAGACTTGACTGACTAAGATCTGCAAAATAGCAGTTCTATGCCAATACATTAGGGCTTGAAATTGGGTTTGAGTCCTGGAGTCCCAGTCTTTTCTAAAACTTTAGAGGACGTGGGTCCCCTCGACTTAGATTCCTAGAAAGCACCTAAGATTGGTTATTTACTTGGCTCACTTCCCTAAAAAGCTGATGATAAGTCAGATCAGAGAGAGACATTTTCCTTATGTCCTGGCCCTGGATGGGTAATTGCACTCTGCGGAATTCACTTTAATTAGGCCTTCATTCAAAGGTCTAAGTTTATTTTCCCCAGATTTTTTTGCACATTTTACATTTCACAAGTTAATTTTTTCTTTTTTCTTGAATTTTATTCTTTTTATTTTGCCAATTGAATTCATATAAACCCCCAGGACTCAGCCACTCATCCTTAGCTGACCTGAGATACCCTTTTTTAGAAAAAAGGTGTGTTTAAGAATTACCTCACGGGGATATCTGTTAAGTTTTTTAAAATTCGATAATGTAAAAATATATGTATATTTATTTAACTCTTTTAGGAGTAATTTCACGGGGAATTATATAAAATCTTAGAAGAAAATGTATGTTTTGTAATCTATAATGTAAGGTTTAAATTCTTTTGAGAATAATTTCAGGATAAGGACCTTGCCATCTCCCCAGAATCCAGACGACGAACTTGTTTTGGTGAAGACACCATGAAGATGTCTGAAAAGCCTTCACTGTACCATGAAGACCAAACTTTGAACTTTGGGGTGCAGTTGATTGAACTATGGGGAGTTGAAATTGAGTTGTATGTATTGTTTTAAATTGTACACTGTGCCAGTGGGGGACAGCCCCCCAAATTGGTTTTTTGTCAATGCGTCTAATTTTAACCATTTGTTCATCTATTTCTTTTATCCCCAAAATTCCTGAAAATTTTAGAAGTTGCTATTTTTACAGGTCCAGCGAAGAAAAAAGGACTAACCTTTTTTTTTGCCGGACCTCACGGGGAATTGTAAAAAGTAATTTGGGAAATGTATAAAACTACATTTCCCGTGATC
>NW_025394432.1:0-6739 GCF_016433145.1 Gracilinanus agilis | reverse complement strand
AAGAGGGGTCTCAGATTTTTATCTATTCTCTTATTGGCTTCCCACATATTTCCTCCTTTTTTTTTTTTTTTTTTTTTTTTTTTTTTTTTTTTTTGAGTGGAGTTATAGCGAATGGTCACAGCTATCAGTTATAGAGAGTTTACAAACTACAAGAGG
Source organism: Gracilinanus agilis (assembly GCF_016433145.1). Lineage (NCBI taxonomy): Eukaryota > Metazoa > Chordata > Mammalia > Didelphimorphia > Didelphidae > Gracilinanus > Gracilinanus agilis. Next base: position 6,583 of record NW_025394432.1, on the reverse strand, counting down.
TTCTGTTCAGATTTATAGATTATGGTAATCGACCATGTGTCTCTCTATTGCTCTCAATATCTTTTCCTTTTGTTTTAAATTGAAAAGATTTTAGTTCAATTTGAATTTGCCTTATTGAAGATCTGAGTGATCTAATGAGAAATGAAAAGCAAAACAGAACCATAACAAATAAAATAGGGCATTCACATGTTGGGGTGTGTGAATCTCTCTTATGAGATCCAAGGGAAGTTAGTCTCCCTGAAGGCTCTTGCATACGTAACTAACTTTTAAGTTACACAAATTTGAGGATAAAAAGAAAAGAGGACAAAAACAATGATCAAATGATTGCCAGACGCATTGACAAAAAGCCAATTAGGGGGCAGTCCCCTTTGGCACAAGAGTGTACATTCAAAACAGATGCATTCAATTCCCCATATTTCATTTAACTGCACCCCAAAGTTCATTATGGGATCTTCTTAATGCAGTGTAGATCTCTGCAGGCATCTTCATGGTGTCTTCTTCCAAACAGGTTCATCGTCTGGATTCTGGGGATGTGGCAAACTTCTTATCTTGAAATTACTCTCAAAAGAATTTCAACTTTACATTATAGATTATAAAACATACATTCTCCCCTGAAGAGGGTTAAGGCTAACATCCAGATCAGTTAAGGATACATGACTGAGTTTGGGGGTTGTATAAATCAATTTGTAAAAAAAATTTTTTTTTTAAATTTAAAAAATTCAAATAAAAGAGAGAAGAAAATATCTTGTGAATGAAATGCAAAATATCAAAGTCTTATGGGCAAAAATGTAGGGGAAATTAAACTCATAGCAGGTCCTTGTATCAAGGCCCAAGTAAAGTGATTTAAGCAATGGTGCAAGTACCCGTTTAGAAGCCAGGTCTATAGAAAGTTACCACACTTATAAGAGAAAGAAAAGGACCAAATTTTTTGTGAGAAAGGGAAGTGTCTTTCCCTGGTCTGATTTGCCTGCACTTGAGCCAAGATAATGGCCAACCTTTGGTACTTAACCAGGGTGAAGTTCAAGGAAGTCCAGCCTCTAACATATGTCAGAAAAACTGCAACCCTGAACCCCAATCACTAAGTTTAAGTCCTTTGGTATTGGCATGAGAAAGTTTTGTCAATCCTTCTTGGATTGGTACAGTCTTTTTTGACCTTGTGGTGCTAGGCATTGTGCGGTTTCTCACCAATCCCATTGGACTGGGTAGTCTCCTTGACCCTGTGGCTCTTTTGTTCTCTTCTCCTAGAATCAGACAGAATCATTAATTATAGTCTCATAATATTTACCAATTCGTGGCAGGTTTCCATAGACTTAAGGCTTTGTGGGTATGTTTTAATATTAAAATTATATTACTGTGAAATCAAAAAGGATTAACATTGATTTTATGTACTTCAAGTACAAAAAATGAGAAAAAGGGAAAAAGTCAATTACTCTATAAGAAAACAAAAGGAAAAACAATAAGAAAACCAAAAATTCAGGGAAAAATACAATGTTTTTAAGTAAAAAAAAGTGTTTTAAAATTCAAAATTATATACATAGTTTAGACTTAGTGAAATGTCTTTCACCCAAAACTCAGATCCATTTCCTGTATGAATAAAACAAAACCTTGATCCCCATATTATAATTATGGGGTATTATTTGTTTCTTCGTATCTGTAATTAGCTATTCCAATTGATGGTCAGAAATTAGACAAATAAATTAATGTACAAGAGATTCAAACTAACTTTCATTGAAACAACACTTGGGATGGGTACAGTTTCTTTAGTAAACAATGGAACATATTGGCTTGCTTTACATATTCAAATTTCTGGGGCTTCAATTATTATGTTACTTTGCTTTGAATATGGCAAAAGGAGGGAAGGGAGTATAATATTGTTTGACTTGAGGTAAGAGTCAAGGATTATTTATCAATGATATCTTTCTTTTGAATGGTGAATCCAAATCAATAATCCATAAATGAGTAATATCAGTTGTAAATCCAATGACTTTTACCTTAAATAGTAATTGTTACCAATAGCATTTGAAAGTTTTCCAAGATTTACATACCCAATGAAAAATTATAATGTTACAAAATATGATAAATAAATTTTCTTTTTCAATAATTTCTCAATGAATAAATTATCTAGTAATTCTTTTCTGTAATATAGAAAAGAGTGAACAACTTTGCTTGGAATTAAGTTTTCATCATTGTTATCTTGAATAGAGAGGGTTAAGGCAGGGGCTGGTTATTCTCTTAATTTATTGAAATAGTCAGTTTACTTTAAACTTTTAGTTCATAATACCAATCATATATTATTGTAAATAGACATGATCAATTTTTAACAAATAGCTTTTACACATAGCTTACATTTGAACATGTGGTTTCAGTTTTCACAAAGTAAAGTACATGTTTTGATAACATTCAATAACAATTTTGTTAAAACCCAATATTTGTATCAGCGTTGTTTGCAAAATTATTGTCCACATAACCTCAAAATTCAATGAGACTGCTAATTACCCCTTTAAGTTCTAAATTTATTGTAAGGAAGGAGTTAATAAGTTTGTTAGAAGTTCTAAGTTTTTAAAAGTAAGGAAAATTCCTTTTTTCTGTAGCAGTTTTTTTTTTTTTTTATCCTCTGACTAAATGATTGTACTTGTAAGATTTATATGTTTTGATCTTGATACAAAATTACTCTTCAAAGGTTATTGATTTTAAAACTTCAAAATTTTCAACCAGGTACCTTAGAATATTCTTACTTTTACAAATAATAGTCTTATTTCAGGTAGTTTATGATTATTGAGATGATCAATATTTCTATTTAAATGCATTCTTCAATTACACTGTTATAATATTGAGAAATTTGTTAATTAGTTATTATTGCATCAACATCACTACAAAGTAAAAGATATTATGATAATATTAATGACATCACAATCAAGTACATATTAACAATGATATCAAATTATTATGAGGGTTCTGCGTTTTGTTATAATTGTACATTCTGGATTTGAATATATTACTACAAATCACAAATATTATGAGAATACAATCAATTCAATTAACCTTTAAATACAAGTGAAATAGTGAACATAGGAGACATGATTTGACTAGGATCTAGTAACTTAAAGCATAAATTTAAGTTGTCACAATAATTATTATTGCATTTTCTAATATTATTTGAAATAGAGATGACTACTTAAGCTGAACCAGATTTCTGAAAGTTACAAAATTAACATTAGCTTCTTACTAATTGTTTCACTTTACTGAGTTTGAGTTAGTAAAAATTGTTGCTGAAAATATTTATAGTTAGAGACTCTCCCTCCTATATGTAGAAGGGGTTAAATTATTTTTGAAACATGTCCAAGGCTGCAGCCGCTTTTCAAGCTGCTGTGGTCTTTAACTCTTTAGTTACTGCATTTATAAAATTTGCCTCATTATTTTAAAACCTTGATGATTTATCACTTCCAGATGAATATTAATTTAAACTTCACTATTTCCAAATTATCCTTGATTAAAACTTCTTAACAAGGTTTCCTACATATACCAGTTATTCTTTCAGACCTCTGCTTAAAAAAGAATAAAACCTGTAGCCTGGCTTTTCCATACCTTAGGACAAATCTACATACCTGATTAAATATTTCTTTTAAATCATGAACTAGTATCCTTATATAATTTGCACTTATCATTTGCAATCCTCAAATTCAGTTTGATAAGCATTTTTGGCAAATTTGATTATTTTAATCCATATTTTACACACTGCAAGTCTTAATAGATAAGTTCTTCAATATAAAGTTTGTGCATATTTAAAATTAACTGAAATTCCATTTTCTAACTGTTAGTCAATAGATTTATACTATACCATCAGTATCTATTCAAATTCTTAGCAAACATGCATCCTAAAGAATTAGAGAAAGGGCTGTGAGTTTTGAGAAAAAGGAGCTATGTTTTGTGACTTGCCAAAATTATTTTTTGCTGAACTGAGGCAGCATGGATGATTCAATTTTGGCTTAAATTTTTCTCATGAACCATTCTCTGTTTAAAGGGGTCTAATTACAAAATATAACTCAATGGTATTGTTCTAATAATTTATGTTAAGATTTTCACTAACTTCAGTGTGATTAATGGTAGATTAAACTTGTGGCAATCCAAAAGGTTTTTACCACTCTCAGTTAGGCATTTAGATGCATTGATGATTCTGATTAGCTAAGAAAGTTTTAAATTGCACTTCTGAACCTCAGTACACAGTTCAGAATCACTGCCTTTTCTGTCTGAATAAAATTTTTTTAGATTGCATTTAGAATCCTTGTTAAATTTGATTAAATATATATCTCAGTATTTAACCTGTTGATAGAATTTGGTGGTGGGATCAAATCTGTCCCCTGTTATTGTCTTACTATTTCTTTGTTCCCTTTCTTATGGCCAGTAAGAAATGGAAGAAGAAAAGTAGACAAATTATCTTGTTGATTCTCGCCTTAATGAGAGCAGAGAATATGATTTCTTTTAATCAATTAAATTTTTTAGAGTTTAAAACACTCAGAAATCCATTGGAGATGTTATTTTTCTGAATTTCTCAAATTCCTCTGTCTGTCTTTCCCATTCCTCCGGAATGAATGAGAAAGAGAGAGAGAGATTTATTTTCTCCAAAATTCCATTGTGATCACAGACAAACAAAACCATTACAAACAGATTAGAGACACATAAACACAACATATAGACACACAGACTGTTCAAAAACATTTTTCCCGGGCATTTCACGCATACTCTAACAAATATAAGACATCCTATCAAAGATCAATAAATCACATCTTACGTGGCTAAAGAAACCTGGAGAAAAAAGAAAGTTTATTATTCAGAAAATTGATTAACTCTAGCAAGGAACTGGCCAAACTAGGATGAATTCTTGGATTAAATTTAATCATTGCTGGTTGGCCTCCTTTCCATCTTCCCTGAAATCTCTTATCAGGTAATCTGTAACCATTTCGATGGAATTTGGAATGACAACTTTTCCTCCAGTGGTAACCTTTCTCACATCTGGGACACAAAGAGTTAGGGGCATTGGAACAAGAGCCTTTTACAGCCTTTGAGCCCTTAATCATTTCAGAATATGTTTTTCCTTTCAGGGCTGCTGCAATGACTATACCCTGCATATATGCTGGAGTAAAGTCCTCACAAGCTTTCAAGTAGTCATCAATAGTCCCAGATTCTTTAATATTTTGAAGCATGCTCTGACACACCTTATTGGCATTGTCATAGGCAAACTTTTGGACTATTATCCGGATTGAATATTCATCATTTGTATATTTTGTTACTTCTTGATTTAACCTTTCTACAAAATCTGAGTATCTTTCCTCTGATCCTTGTCTAATCTCAGCCAAACCTGTGGACAGTTTCTTAGTTGCTGGGATCCTTTTCCAAGCCTCTAAGGCACACCTTGTACATTGAATTAGAGCTTCTCTAGGTAAATTAAGCTGATCAGCATGTAATTCCCATTCATCTATTCCAAGTAACATTTCTTTAGTAACTCTGATGCCCTGTTTTTTATTAATGGCTGCCTTCTGTTTTGCCACCCCATCAAATTCTGATTTCCAAAAGAGGTAGTCTCCTGCAGAAAGGGAATATTTTGCTATATGATTCCAATCCAAGGGAGTGATCCAAAGCCCTTCCAAAGTTTTCACCAAAGTTAAAGCGTATGGAGAAGCAGGACCATATGAAGAACAAGCTGTCTTAATTTCTTTTAACACTTTGTAGGGAAGAGGCTCCCATGTAGGAGCTACTTCTTCATCATCATCCAATTCATCTGCTCTAAAAATAATTGGGAAACAGAACGACGTGTCTCCGTCCTTCTGAGCATTTTTTATTGCCCCTTTAAACCCTATATTCTGGGGCTGGGGCTGTGGAATTGGAGCTTCAAGCAGCAGAGGCTCCTCTGCTGTTATCTCTCTTTCCTCTTTGGAAGAGAGTTTTTTAGGTGGGGGAGGGTCTGCTGCTTGTGGCTTTTTCCTTCGAATTTTAAAGTTCCAGTTTGATTTACAAGGAGCCTTTTTCTCTTCCTCTGATTCTAACATTGAAACCTTAAAGATTTCATTCTCTGCATTTTGACCAGATAACAAAATTGTTTTTTCAGCAGACGAAACTTTTACTGGCACTTGTTCTAGTCCATGCTCAATACAATAAGTTTTCAAATCATTGCCAACTTTTTGCCAGAATTCTAAGGGAATCCATGGGCTACAATTTTTAATAAGATCAAGAAATTTAGTGAGCTGTTCTTTACTAATTTTTGCCCCCCATTTCCTGAGGGTATAATCAGTTATAGCAATAAAAAGAATTCTTTCCTTTGATTCACTGTGCCCCATGGTGTTTGTTTGTCTTAAATTGAAAAGATAAAAGATAAAAGTTACTCACCTCGAATCCCCCACGTTCTCCTCTCTGTGAGCCAGCAGCGAAACCGGAGGGGGGTGGGGATGAGTCTCCTAGCCACCTGAATTTAGGAAGCGCTTTGGCTTGAGGGGAAAAGGTATTCGCACTGCTCAGAAAGCCCCCGCGTTAGGCGCCATTTATATAGGGGGCCATGCCTCTATATGATTTTTTTGGGGTCCTGAGCGGC
>NW_025394431.1:0-2692 GCF_016433145.1 Gracilinanus agilis | reverse complement strand
AGGAAAAAAGAAAGAAGGAAAGAAAGAAAGAAGTAAAGAAAAAGGAAGAAGGAAAGGAAGGAAAAGAGAAAAAAGAAAGAAGGGAGAGAAGAAAGGAAGGAAGAAGTATTTATTAAGGGCTACTCTGTATAAATGCATGGGTCTAAGTGCTGGCAAAGCAGATTCTCACACCATTAATGTGGCAGCATTGTGGGGTAGTCAATAATGTTATATTTGGAGTCAGAAGACTTGAATTCAGATACTTCTAATGTGACCTTTTATTGAGTCTCAGTATTTTCATATATAAAATGGGAATAATAATAACATTGACCTCACAGAGTTGTTCTGAGGATCAAATGAGATGTATAATGTAAATGTCAGCTATAAGTTATTCTCTTTGGGTCCCCGAAGCAGCACACAACACACATAGTATCTTGCATATTGTAAGCATTGCTTAATCCATATGTGTTGAACATAACTAAAGAGACTTTTCTCTAACGGTCCTGGGCTTCCAGCCCAGATTTATGGTTTAGAACAGTGATTCCCAAAGTAGGCGCTACTGCCCCCTGGTGGGTGCTGCAGCGATCCGGAGGAGCAGTGATGGCCACAGGTCCATTTATCTTTCCTATTAATTGCTATTAAAATTTAAAAAAAAAAACTATTTCCAGGAGGCTAAGTAATATTTTTTCTGGAAAGGGGGTGGTAGGCCAAAAATTTTGGGAACCACTGGGTTAGAACTTTCAGGGACTTAAATTAGAACCCCCTTATTTAGAACACAGACTTCATCAGCTTGCACCCTGGATTCCCCCATCTTGAAAAGTCTTGGTTTTGTTCCTTATTCCTTGAAAATTCCTACTCATGCATATGAAGCAGGGTAATTAGGGATTTGGGTTAGCAAAGGAGCCACAAAGTCAACTCAGTAGGGGATACTGGGGGCACAGAAGGAAGGAGGACACAATAGAGACATAAGGGAAACCAGAAAGCGTAGGGGAAAGCTAAGGACTCTTACCCCATCTCCACCTTGCTAGGTGGTCTTCCTCCTTTCCATCACAGCACTAGACTTGGGGCCAGAAAAGACTAGGGTTCAAATCTTGTCTCTAAATACTAAATGTGTGACCAATGGAAAAATCATTCTCTGAGACTCAGTTTCTTCATCTGTAAAATGGGGATTTCCATATCCATAATATGTGCCGCACAGGGTCATTTTGAAGATCAGATAATATGCGGCATGTAAAATGCTTTCTATAAGCCTGGAATGATAAAGAAACATCAGTTATTATCATTATTAAGCCCCATTACCTGTTACCTGAGGAGAGCATGAGAAAAGTGCCATATTTGGACCTGGGTTCAATACCAATTCTACCAGCTGTGTGACCTTGGACAAGGCACTTTACTTCTGATAAATGAGGAGGTTGGATGAGATGATTTTAAGTTCTCTCCCAGATCTAAATCCTCGATCCTTTTTGAAAAAGCAGCAGCTCAGGAATGGCCAGAAGTCCTAGGAAAAGAGAGGAAGGTTCAGCTCCTGCCCTGGTTCTGGGTCCCTTTGCCCTTCTTTGAGGGCAGAGGTGAAAGAAGTCTGGAGATCTAGCCAGAGCCTGGGGCTATCAGGAAAAGTAGGAGCTCAGGAAGTTTGTCTATCCCCACTCAAAGCAGAGGCTCCTGCCAAAATCCTGGTGTCCAAATTGTATTTATGACTGTTTTAAGAAGGAGTGACAGAGCCTTTTAATATCCCTGACAGCTTAGGATGTTTTAATAGATGGTGGAGCTGGGCTGCAGGGAGAGGGGAGAAGGCAGCTGAGAAGCTTGGGGGAGCTGTCAGGCTTGGTTTCCATGACAGACCCTCTGATCGCCCAGATGACAAAATAAAATTCAGGGTCATGTCTCTCCTCTACCCCATCCCTTTGGCAGCCTGTCTATCACCATCACTTGTCATCTCCCACCTCTTAATCACCTGTGCTTAGGTTCTTAGAGGATCTAGTTGGCAACCAAACCCCTCCCCTGGCCCTCCATCCTTGAGTCTAGATGTCCACCCCTCCAGTCTGAGATTGGTGGGAATGGGGCAGTCCCTCCCCTGACTGGTTGTCGGAGCTGCTAACCAGCCTTCTTTGGCTAGGCAGACCTCTCCTGGAAGGCTGGGGCCAGAGGTGGATTCGGTCAGGTCTTACAGGTTGCCCTCTCTCCTGAAGGGAGGAGCTAGAGAAGCAGAAACAGACTCCTGGCATCCACTGCCTGTCCCTTGCAACAGGTGTGGCTGATGGCAGACCCATACTTGGAGAAACAGTTTACCTTCTCCCAGCCACTGACTTCCCTCTACCGTCCCCTTTTCCTACCCTCAGGGACATTTTAAGATCTGGTGGTTTGTGATTTTGTTCCCAGAGGAGGGATCAGAATCGATTCTGCATGCTTTTAAATGGTTTTATTATTATTAATTTATTTTTAACATTCATTTAAAAATGTTTGAGTTACAAATTCTCTCATTCCTTTCCTCCTCTTCCCCAGTCACCGAGAAGGCAAAGCAATAGGATATTAAGCATATGTGAAATTGTGCAAAACACATTTCCAAATTAGCCATGTTGAAGAAGGAAGAAAGGAGGACAGGAAAGAAGGAAGGAAGGAAGGAAGGAAGGAAGGAAGAAAGAAAGAAAGAAAGAAAGAAAGAAAGAAAGAAAGAAAGAAAGAAAGAAAGAAAGAAAGAAAGAAAGGAGGGAAG
>NW_025394430.1:0-4371 GCF_016433145.1 Gracilinanus agilis | reverse complement strand
CTCTCTCTCTCTCTCTCTCTCTCTCTCTCTCTCTCTCTCTCGTATTTGTTTCCCCAGCACTTAATAGAATGTCTGGCACAAAGGAAATATTTAATATAAGCTTTTCTCTTTATTCATTTCATAGCATCATGTGATATAAAGCTGCAAGGTACTTCAGGGGCCATCTAGTCCATTCTCGTTGAAAGATGAGAAAATGGAATTCTAAGTGAAAGAACCTAGAGTTCCACAAATAGTAATTGCCAGAGTTGGAGTTAGGAAGATCTGAGTTCAAATTGGGTCTCTAATGATGACTAGCTGTGTTATGCTGGTCAAGTCACTTAAGCTCTCTGAGGCTCAGACTCCCCATTTGTAAATTGAAATGATAATATCTGTAGTTGTCTTTGCTTTGTGATTTAAATTAGAAGATATTTGTGAAGTGATTTCCAGACTTCCAAAGGGGATAGCAATAGGGTCAGGGAGTATACCTGTGGTTTTACTGGTATAGAGAATTACCCGATGAGGAAAGTCCATACACCTGCTTTGTATCATCCAGTCCTAGAAGGTTGCCTGGGGGCACTGAGAGGTTAATTGACTTGGTCCATGGTCAGTTAGCTGATTTGTGTTGGAGGCCAGACTTGAAAATAGGTCTTCTTGGCTAGGAAGGTCAATTCTCTTTGCTGCCTTATAAAAGCTTTATAAATATCTAAAAAAGAAGGAACCTCACAGGGCCCATCCATAGGGCAGAAGTCACAATGCCTGCTTCATTGTTGTTATTGTTGGTTAGTGATGTCCATGCCAGGATCTTCTATCATCCACCCTTCCCTAAAGTCTGTCCAAGCTCATGTTCATTGCTTCCATGATATTTATCTCATTTATCTATCTCATCCTCTGCTTCTTTTGCCTTCAGTCTTTCCTAACATCAGGCTCTTTTCCAATGTGTCCTGTCTTCTGATTATGTGACTCAAGTATTTAAGCTTCAGCTTTAGTGCTTGTCTTTCGATGAATAGTCTGAATTAATTTCTTTAAGCACTGACTGATTTGCTGTCCAAAAGATTCTCAAAAATCTTTTCCAGCACCACAATTCAAAAGCATTGATTCTACAGTGCTCAGCTTTTCTTATTCTAATTCTTATAGTCATATATTACTAGTAGAAAAACCATAGCTTTGACTATATAGACCTTTGTTGGGAAGGTGACGTCTCTGCTTTTTAGTATTTTGTTCAGACTTGCCATGGGTTTCCTTCTGAGAAGCAAGCATCTTTGAATTTCATGGTTGCAGTAGTCATCTGAAGTGATCTTTTAGGCCAAGAATATAAAATCTGACAGTGCTTTCATTTCTTCTCCTTCTATTTGCCAGGAAGTGAAGTAACCAATTGCCATGATGGTTTTTTTAATGTTAAAATTCGTCAGCTTTTACACTCTTTTCTTTCACCCTCATTAAGAGGCTATTTAATTCTTCTTCATTTTCTGATGTCAGAGTGTATTGTCTGCATATCTGAGATGATTGATATTTCTTCTGACAATCTTAATTCTGGCTTTTGATTCATCCATTCTGGCATCTCATTTGATGTACTCTGAATATAAGTTAAACAAATAAGGTGACAATGTACAGCCTTGTCATACTCCTTTCCCAATCTTAAATGAGTCATTTGTTCCATGTTTGATTCTAACTGTTGCTTCTTGAACTCCATCCAGGTTCCTCAAAACATAACATGATCTGATAGTCCCATTTCTTTGAAGACTTGCCAAATTTTGTTATGATCCACACAGTCAAAGGTTTTAGTGTAGTTAATGAAGCAGAAATAGATGTTTTTTTGAAACTTCCTTGCTTTCTCCATTATCCAGTGAATGTTGGCAATTTGGTCTCTAATTCCTCTGTCTCTTTGGAAACCAGATTACACATTTGGTAATTCTCATTTCACATATTTCTGAAGCCTAACATATATACAGAAGCTTAAGCATAATCTTGTTGGCATGTGAAATGAGCACAATTGTTCAGTAATGAAATAATTCTTTGGCATTGTATTTCTTTAGGATTGGGACATAAACTGATATTTTCCTATCCAGTGGCCACTATTAAGTTTTCCAAATTTGCTAGTATATTGAGTACAATATTTTAACAGCATCATCATTTAGGATTTTAAATAGCTCAACTGCAATTTCATCACCTCCATAAGCCTTTTTATTAGCAATGCTTCCTAGGGCCCACTTGACATCATTCTCTGGGATGTTTGGCTTTAGATCAGTGACCACACCAACTCGGTTATCAGTGATATTAAGACCTTTCTTGCATAGTTCTGCATATTCTTACCACCTCTTCTTAATCTCTTCTACTTGTTCAAAGTCCCTACCATTTTTAAGCTTTGTCATGCCTATTTTTCGATATCTCTAATTTTCTTGAAGAGATCTTTTGTTTTTCCCTTTATATTTTCTTCTATTGCCTTGCATTGTTCAGTTAAGAAAACTTTCTTATCTCCTCTTGCTAATTCTCTATTCAGATGGGCATATCTTTCTCTTTCTCCTTTACCTTTCCTTTTCTTATTTCCTCAGTTATTTGTAAAGCCAAACCAGACAGACATTTTTCTTTCTTGTTCTTTATTTTCTTTGGGATTTTTTTTGTTATTGCTTCCTGTAAAATATTGAAAACTTCTGTTCATAGTTTTTCAGGCACTTTTTATACTAGATGTAACTCCTTAAATCTATTCATTACCTTCACTTCATATTCATAAGGGATATCTATATCATACCTATACAGTCTGATAGTTTTCCCTATTTTCTTTCATTTAACTCTAAATTTTTCAATAAGAAGTTCATGATTGGAGCTGTAGTCAGCTCCAGATCTTGTTTTAACTGATTATACAGAGTATCTCCAATTTTGATTGCAAAGAATATAATCAATTTTGATTTTGACATTGACCATTTGGTGATGCCCATTTCTAAAGTCACCTATAGGGTTGTTGCAAAGGTATTTGCTATGACCAGTGGGTTATCTTGACAAAACTCTATTAGTCTCTGCCCTGCTTCATTTTGTACTCCAAGGCTAAACTTGCCTGTTATTCCAATTATATTTTTGATTTCCTATTTCAGCATTCCAATCCCCTATAATGAATATGACATCTTTTTTTGGTGCTATTTCTATAAGATGTTGTAGGTCTTCACAGAACTGATCAACTTTGGCCTTTTTGGCATCAGTAGTTGGAGCATAGATTTGTATGCTGTGATATTGAATGGTTTGCCTTGGATTTGAACAGATATCATTCTGCCATTTTTGAGAATATACCCTGGTGTTACTTTTCTCACCCTTTTATTGACCAGGAGGACTACTCTGTTTCTTCTAAAAGATGTCTAAACTCTTTTCTATGACCTCTCCATTTTAGGTAGCCCTTCATGGTATAGCTCACAGTTTCATTGAGCTACATAAGTCTCTCTGTCATGACAAGACAATGATCCAGGAGGGGGAAGTATATAGGGGCCTATCTGGTCGGCTTTATATTCTGTGATCCTAAGATCAGAGTCCAAATCCTATTTCTGCATTTTCCTAGCCATATAACCACAGGCAAATTGGCTTCTCTCAGTCCATCTCCTTATCTGTAAAATGGGAATAATAACATACTTATGTATGATTATGATGCTGTTGTGTTTAGATTGCTTCATAAAACTAAAATACTGTGAAAAGAGAGTCATTACTAATATTTTTTTCTTATATACCACAGACCAGTACCTAGCAGTAGACTGGATGCCCATCCATACAAGTTGGGGAGGAAGACTGGGTCTGAGACTATCAGGAGGGAATCAGTCTAAGGTGTGAGAGTCAATAAGGGGCATCAATCAGATTCTTCCAGGAAAACTCTGAAATTTACTAGTGCCTCAGGGATGCAGGAGAACTTGGAAATAGATAGGAAAAGTGATCTGGGATCAGAAGCAATGGTACCAAAGGCAAACTAGGTTCTCTTCATTCAGGACCAGGAAAATGGCATGAAAGGAGAAAAATGGGGCTTAGAATAATGACAACTGATTTAAAGCAAGAAGTCAGTTGGCTCCATGACAGCTCTCCAATCATCCAGAGAAAGACAACTTAACTTTGGACATTAATACTTAGTAAACTAGTCTAGTATGTGTTTATTGATTTAAAAGTATATTCATTCCATTTCATGAATGAGACCTAGAAACTTAGAGAGGTTAAATAATTTACAAATGGTCACACTTAATAGTGTGATAGCTATTGACCCTTTTTAGTCCAAGGTTATCTTCCTTAAACCATGAAGTATTTTGTTATGGAAGAAAAGCTACTTTATATGAAAAAATGCTGGATTGAATAGTATGCAAAGTACAGTTTCATCAAACTGACAGGGCTTCCTTCCTTCCTTCCTTCCTTCCTTCCTTCCTTCCTTCC
>NW_025394429.1:0-1223 GCF_016433145.1 Gracilinanus agilis | reverse complement strand
ACAAGAAAATAAAGTCTTAAAAGCCAGAATTGGCCAACTTGAAAATGAAGCAAAGAAGGCAAAAAATGATCTACAAAGAAAATCAGACCAGAAAGAGAAGGATGACCAAAAAGCCAGGGATGAAATTCAGTCTTTAAAAAACAGAACTCAACAACTAGAAGCAAATGGCTTCACAAAGCAGCAAGAATATATTAAACAAAATTTTTAAAATGAAAAATTTGAGAAGAATATGAAACACTTCATTGATTCAAACAAAGATCTGGAGAACAGAACTAGAAGAGACAACTTAAGAATTATTGGTTTACCAGAACATCATGATAAAAGAAAAAATTTAGATAGCATTTTACAAGAAATTATCAGAGAAAATTGCCCAGAAATTCTTGAACAAGAGGGAAAAGTGGAAATTGACAGGATCCACAGATCACCTCCTACATTTAATCCACAACTGACAACTTCCAGGAATATTATAGCCAAATTCAAAAAATACCAGACCAAGGAAAAAATATTACAAGCTGTCAAAAAGAAGCCATTCAGATATCAGAGAACCACAGTTAGGATAACACAGGATCTAGCTGCATCTACATTGAAGGACCAGAAGGCATGGAACACAATATTCAGGAAAGCAAGAGAACTGGGTCTACAACCAAGAATCAACTATCTAGCAAGACTAACTATATTATTGCAGGGGAAAGTATGGTCATTCAATAAAACTGAGGACTTCCAAACATTTATCAAGAAAAAACAGACCTAAACAGAGTTTGCTGCCCAAACCCAGAACTCAAGAGAATCAACATAAGGTAATTAAGAGAATGGGGGGAGGAGAAAAAATTATTTTCTTTAAGGGACACAACAATTTTAATCAATTTATATCTAAAGAAGACAAGAAGGAATTGGCAAATATTAAAAATTATTATTACTAACAGGGTAACTAGAAGAAGTTTACATAAAGGGAACAGGGACAAACTATATAAGATGAAATGTCAAGAGATATATAAATATATATATGTATATATGTATGTATGTATGTATGTATGTATGTATATATAAATATATACAAAACTGGGGGGGGAGAAGATAACAGTAAGAAAAAAAGGAAAGCAAACAAAAAGGAATAAATTTATATTCCATAAAGAAGCATGTGGGATTAACAGGGAAAATAGCAATACACTGTAAGGGTAAAGAGGTTAGAGAGAGGGAATATTCAATACTTAAGTGCATTGAAA
>NW_025394428.1:0-9179 GCF_016433145.1 Gracilinanus agilis | reverse complement strand
TAAAGAGGTTAGAGAGAGGGAATATTCAATACTTAAGTGCATTGAAAGCAACTTAGAGAAGAACAATCAGATCTATAGGGGCATAAAATTGATTCATGCTCTATAGAAGTAGAAGGGTAAAAAAGGGACTGGTAGGGAGGGAAGCAATAACAGGGAGGGAGAGGGCTTGGGGGGGAGCACCACGTGGCTTTAAAGAACAATAAGAGGAGAATAAGAAAGGAGGGGGGAGAAAGGGAAGTACAACAAGGGAGGGGATTAGGGGAACTGATTAAAAACAAAACACTGGTATAGAAGGAAATAGTGGAAGAAGAAAGGACAGGACAAGGAGAGAGAATCAAAATGTCTGGGAATACACAGTTGATAATAATAACTCTGAATGTGAATGGGATGAACTCACCAATAAAACAGAAGCAAATAGCAGAGTGGATTAGAAACCAAAACCCAACCATATGTTGTTTACAAGAAACACACATCAGACAGACAGAAAGACAGACATAGAATGAAAATGGGAGAATGGAGCAAAATCTTTTGGGCTTCAAATGAAAAAAAGAAGGAAGGGGTGGCTATAATGATCTATGACAGAGCCAAAGTAAAAATAGATAAGGTTAAAAGAAATAGGGAAGGTTACTACATCCTAATAAAAGGCAGTATAAACAATAAAGAAATATCAGTACTAAATATGTATGCACCAAACAATATACCATCTAAATTTCTAAAGGAGTTCTAAAGTGGAACTCAAAGATGAAATAGATAGCAAAACTATACTAGTGGGGGATCTCAATCTTCACCTATCTGATCTAGATGAATCAAACTAAAGAATAAATAAGAAAGAGATAAAAGAGGTGAATGAAACCCTAGAAAAATTAGAGGTAATAGATATATGGAGAAAAATAAATAGGGACAAAAAGGAATACACCTTCTTTTCAGCAGCACATGGAACATTCACAAAGATAGACCATGTACTAGGGCATAGAAATATGGCAAACAAATGCAAAAAAGCAGAAATAAGAAATGTAACCTTCTCAGATCATAATGCCATAAAAATAGTTGTTAGTAAGAATAAACAAAGAGGCAAACCAAAAACTAATTGGAAATTAAATAATATAATTTTCCAAAATAATTTAGTGAAAGAACAAATCATAGAAACAATTAATAATTTCATTGAAGAAAATGACAACGATGAGACATCTTACCCAAACTTATGGGATGCAGCCAAAGCAGTTGTAAGGGGAAAATTTATATCACTGAGTGGATATATTAACAAATTAGGGAGGGCAAAGGTTAATGAATTGGGCATGCAACTTAAAAAACTAGAAAATAAACAAATTAAAAATCCTCATATGAAAACTAAATTAGAAATACTAAAAATCAAAGGAGAAGTTAATAAAATCAAAAGTAAAAGAACTATTGAATTAATAAATGAGACTAGAAGCTGGTATTTTGAAAAAAACAGATAAAATTGACAAAATACTGGTTAATCTAATTTAAAAAAGGAAAGAAGAAAACCAAGTTAATAGTATCAAAGATGAAAAAGGAGACTTCACGTCTAATGAAGAGGAACTTAAGGCAATCATTAAAAACTAATTTGCCCAATTATATAGCAATAAATTTATTAATCTAGGTGATATGGATGAATATTTGCAAAAATATAGATTGCCTAGATTAACAGCACAAGAAATAGAACACTTAAATAATCTAATATCAGAAAAAGAAATTGAACAGGTCATTAAAGAACTCCCTAAGAAAAAATTGCCAGGGCCTGATGGATTCACAAGTGAATTCTATCAAACATTCAAAGAACAATTAAGCCCAATACTATACAAATTATTTGATATAATAAGCAAAGAAGGAGTCTTATCAAACTCCTTTTATGACAAAAATATGGTACTGATTCCAAAGCCAGGCAGATCAAAAACAGAGAAAGAAAATTACAGACCAATCTCCTTAATGAATATAGATGCAAAAATCTTAAATAGAATACTAGCAAAAAGACTCCAGTGAGTGATCAAGAGGGTTATTCATCATGACCAGGTGGGATTTATACCAGGAATGGAAGGATGGTTCAACATTAGGAAAACCATCCACATAATTGACCATATCAACAAACAAACCAACAAAAACCACATGATTATCTCAATAGATGCTGAAAAAACCTTTGACAAAATACAATACCCATTCCTATTGAAAACACTAGTAAGTATAAGAATAGAAGGTTCTTTCCTAAAAATAATAAATAGTATATATCATGAACCATCAACAAGCATCATATGAAATGGAAATAAATTAGAAGCCTTTCCAATAAGATCAGGTGTGAAACGAGGATGCCAATTATCACCTCTTTTATTTAACATTGTACTAGAAACACTAGCAGTAGCAATTAGAGAAGAAAAAGAAATTGAAGGTATTAAAATAGGCAAGGAGGAGACTAAGCTATAATTCTTTGCAGATGATATGATGATCTACTTAAAAAATCCTAGAGAATCAACTAAAAAGCTAGTAGAAATAATCAACAACTTTAGCAAAGTTGCAGGATACAAAATAAATGCACATAAATCATCAGCATTTTTATATATTTCCAACACATCACAGCAGCTAGAGGTAGAAAGAGAAACACCATTTAAAATTACCTTAGACAATATAAAATACTTAGGAATCTATCTACCAAAACAAATACAGGAATTATACAAACATAACTACAAAACACTTTCCAAAAAAGTAAAACTAGATCTAAACAATTGAAAAACATTGAGTGCTCATGGGTAGGACAACCTAACATAATAAAAAATGACCATTCTACCCAAATTAATTTACTTATTTAGTGCTATACCTATCAACCTACCAAAAACCTTTTTTACTACATTAGAAAAAACTATAACAAAGTTTATTTGGAATAACAAAAGATCAAGAATATCAAGGGAAATAATGAAAAAAAAACATGAAGGAAGGTGGCTTAGCAGTACCAGATATTAAGCTATACTATAAAGCAATGGTCATCAAAACAATATAGTACTGGCTAAGAGATAGAAGGGAGGATCAGTGGAATAGACTTGGGGTAAGTGATGTCAGCAAGACAGTGTATGATAAACCCAAAGAGCCCAGCTTTGGGGACAAAAATCCACTATTTAACAAAAAATGCTGGGAAAATTGGAAAACAATATGGGAGAGATTAGGTTTAGATCAACATCTCACACCATACACCAAGATAAATTCAGAATGGGTGAACGACTTAAATGTAAAGAAGGACACTGTAAGTAAATTAGGTGAACACAGAATAGTATACTTGTCAGATCTCTGGGAAAGGAAAGATTTTAAAACCAAACAAGAGTTAGAGAAAATTACAAAATGTAAAATAAATAATTTTTATTATATTAAATTAAAAAGGTTTTGAACAAACAAAAACAATGCAACCAAAATCAGAAGGGAAACAACAAACTGGGAAAAAAATCTTTATAACAAAAAATTCTGACAGAGGCCTAATTACTCAAATATAAAAGGAGCTAAATCAATTGTATAAAAAATCAAGTCATTCCCCAATTAATAAATGGGCAAGGGACATGAATAGGCAATTTTCAGATAAAGAAATCAAAACTATCAATAAACACATGAAAAAGTGTTCTAAATCTCTAATAACTAAAGAAATGCAAATGAAAAAAACTCTGAGGTACCACCTCACACCTAGCAGAATGGCTAAAATGATAGCAGGTGAGAGCAATGAATGTTGGAGGGGATGTGGCAAAATTGGGATGATAATGCACTGCTGGAGGAGTTGTGAACTGATCCAACCATTCTGGATGGCAATTTGGAACTATGCCCAAAGAGAGATAAAGAATGCCTGCCCTTTGATCCAGCCATACCATTGCTGGGATTGTACCCCAAAGAGATCATAGATAAACAGACTTGTATGAAAATATTTATAGCTTTGTGGTCACAAAAAAACTGGAAAGCAAGGGTATGCCCTTCAATTGGGGAATGGCTGAACAAATTGTGGTATATGTTGGTGATGGAATACTACTGTGCTCAAAGGAATAATAAACTGGAGGAATTCCATGTGAACTGGAAAGACCTCCAGGAATTGATGCAGAGTGAAAGGAGCAGAGCCAGAAGAACACTATACACAGAGACTGATATACTGTGGTAAATTCGAATGTAATGGATGTCTGTAATAGCAGCAGTGCAATGACCCAAGATAATTCTGAGGGATATATAGAAAAGAACACTACCTACATTCAGAGGAAGAACTACAGGAGTGAAAACACAGAAGTAAAACAACTGCTTGAACACTTGGGTTGATGAGGACATGATTGGGGATGTAGACCTGAAAAGACCACACCCATGTAACTATCAATAATGTGTAAATAAGTCTTGACTGACCACACATAATAAAACCAGTGGAAATGTGAATTGGCTACAGTGGAGGGGGGTGGGAGGCTTAGGGGGTGAAGGGGAAAGTAAAAACATGACTTATGTAACCATGGAAAATTTTTCTAAAAATAAAAAAAATTATTAAAAAAAAGGAATGCCAACTGTCAATGAAAGCTTAGGAAGTACAAAAACTTATGTTACCTTTCAAGAAATTGTCTTTCTATTTTTTACATTCTTGCCATTGATTATACTTGTAGTGAGGCAAAAGTAAATGTAAATTCAATTTAATGCTGGAGAATCACTAAGTGCTTGTATATACTTTTTTTTTTAGAGGATGGTGATTTGGACTAGTAATTTCATTTATATGAACTCCTTTCTGTGGAAACTCTCTCCACTGAAATAAATCAATAAATTGTTTTCAGTTTAAAAAAATAAAGAGTTAGACCACTTCATCATGTAAGATGGATCCAGGAGGTAATGGTAACAGAAGGCATATGAGTAATATGAGATGAATAAGAGGAGATAAGTGAGAGATAATAGTTAATAGCCTTATTTTTCTCTCTGTAGTACCACCACATACCCATATGAGTGGATAAAATGGGATAAGATGATGAAAAGAAAAAGAAATAACTGCTGATGAAATGATTTGGAAAAATGGATATTAGTACATTATTGTTGGAGCTATGCAATAGTTTAATCATCATGGAAAATCATTTGGTACTAGACCCCAAAAGTTATTAAACTATGTGTAATGTTTAATCCATCAATTTTGCTACTTGGTCCATACAACAAGAACGTCAAAGAAAGAGGAAAATGACTCATGAGTACAAATATGTTAATAACATCTCTTTTGTGATGGCAATGAATTAGAACTGTGGATCGAAACAGAAGGAATAGATAAGTTATGGTATATGGATGTGATCAAATAATATTGTATAATTAAAAAATAAAGGGGTTTGTTTCAGAAAGAAAAAACTGGAAATACTTATAGGAATTGATTCAAAGAGAAATGAGCAGAACAATTTACATAATAACAGCAATATTATAAGGATAAAAAACTTTAAAAAGACTTGGTAATTCCGTTCCACACAATAGCCATCTTCAATTCAGAAGTACTCATGATGAAAGATGCTATCTACCTCCAGCAGGAATACATCCACGGTTATTTATGGTTCTATTCCTTGCTTCATCTTACAATCAAGGAAAGAAAGGAGAGAATGGCTGGTGGAATGAGCAAGGGATAATATATAGACAAGCAGAGTGACCCTCTGATATCCTTGAAATAATAAATGAAGATTCCCAACATGGTAAGTTGGCAGATTATCTGTGGAAAACTTTTGAGAGCTTGTCAGTAAGAATTGCATAGGATAATTAAGAATGGAAAAGTTGTGATCTACATTGTTGGAAGATTTAATGGAATCACAATTTCATTGGCATATTTGGATATGAAGCTGTGAGGCTTGGGCAGCCTTACTTCTGCATGGTTTCTTTTATGGTGTTTTGATTAGTATGTTTTTTCTTCTTTTCTTTGCAAGGAGAAGCAGAAGTCACATGTTCAATTAATAGGGATGGGCATCACTTTTGAACCAACCAATGGTGAGTCATCCATTCCTTAGTATTTGTTTTTTGGCTATGGTTCCTGAATCTGTCATCCATTCACTGGATCCTTGGGTCCAAGTCCCACAGAAGAATTACAAATGGCAGGTTGCAATATTCTAAAAAAACAGTGATACAGAATAACTTGTGGCATGAGAATTATGCCAAATGATTTCACTGTCAAATCGCATCCTTGCACTACCAAATATAGTTGCTATGGCAACAAACCCAGAAATAATTAAGAGCTGGTTTTGGACCACTTTTATCTATTTGAAATAATTGTTTCTAATGTTATGCTGCCATATTGAAAAGGTATCAGTGAGTATAGTGTAATTCAGTGGAAAGAGTACTCTATTTGAATGAAATTTGTCAAATTTCTGATTTCACAATGTGAAAATGTGAAAATTCTGATTCTCACCCATTATTGGTTTGAGCTTAGACAACTCACTGGGCTTCTAAATGTGAGAGTTGGACTTGATAGCTGAGCTCTATCTATTTGAGCTCTAAATCCCACAAATAATACCTTTAAATGATCAATGAGAAATGATTTGCTTAGAAAGAGCATGAAATTGAAGAAAAATTGCATTAACATAAGTTGAATACAGTGGTAAGAAGAGGCCCCCTGTGTTGCTGATCATCTTAGAAATGAGGAGAATGATTGGATCATATGTCTAGACTTGAAAGAGATCTTAGTTGTCATTTAGCCTAATTCCATCATTTTACAGAAGAGGAAACTGTGCCCTAACAAGACAATTTTTCCCAAGTCACATAGGTAATAAGGGACAGAGGCAGGAGCTGAATCTATGCCCTCTGACTCTAAATCAGATGCTCTTATAAAGGACTTATTGACTAGTAAAAAAAGAAACAGAAAGCCCATCATTTCAAATCTAGAAGGAACTTTAAATATCATCTAGTCCAACTGTTAACTTATTTGACAAATGAGAAAAGCTGAAACACTGGAACTTGAAGTGACTTATCAAAAGCAAATAGCATTCAAATAAGACTTAAAGCTAGAAGTTAAATCCAGGACCTCCAGATGGACTATACTGATTCAAGTCCTGTTCACTACTTTCCCTCATTACCCAAAGGGCACCCAAACCTTCCCCATTCTTCACTATTCATCTAGTCATATCTCAGTTGCCATTTCTGCTCTAACTTTGCTGAGATCACAAGAGATTCTGGATGTCCTTCATATGAGATTTCACTAAATCTAATATTCTACAGCTAAACACATAACAATAGCTCTGTGCCCATGAAGGAGAAGTAAAGCTGGGGCAAATAACCATCTAAAACTTCCAATCATGTTTGCCATCTAAGGAGAAAATTATTGCTGGAGTCCTTAAGTACTTGCATGGAAATAAAATGGGTGTGGAAATCACCACATGTGTGTGAAGGGGCAGGACAATGGGAAGGCCTATACTCAATCCTATTCAAAAAAGTGACTCCATTTAGAAAAATTAGTTCCCAAAGAGTTTAAATATCTGGAGGAAGGAAGTATGAGCCTGGGATTATAGGAATAGCCACAAACTTTGGTTTTAAAGAGGACAAGGAGAACCTAAAATGAGTTCTCTTATACTAAGCAAGAATTTTTTCCATGAAATATGTTAGAATCAAAGATCTACAGGTAGAAAGGAATTCAGAAGCATTCTCATCCCTTTACTTCATTTTGCAGAGGAGGAGTTTGAAACCTAGAGGGGTTAAGTGGACTTGCCCAAGGTTGCAAAAGGGACACCCACATGTCAGAGGTAGATTTGAAGCAGGTTCTTTGATTCCAGAGACAAAGCTTTTCCCATTATAAAGTAATGCCTCCCTAAATGACTTGCCCAACATTACAAGGGTTATAAGGCAGAGGTAGTTTTAAGATATAGGCAGAATTTAGATGTAGATTTTATGGCCCACTTTTTTCCTGTGCCATCCTACCCTCTACAATGTATGAAAATAGATAGCATACTCAACCTGAAGTCAAGATAACTTGAACCACTTATTAGTTTTGTATGTACAGGTCACAACATCTCTCAGATCTCAATTTCTCATCCTGTATATGGCACTAGTTTTGTTTGTGCAAAAAATTCGCTTTTTAAACTTTATGTAATCAAAATTATCCATTTTGCTTACTTTGAGCCTTTTTCCCTCCACACCCTTACACACTGAGATAAAAAACAATGCACTTTGAGAAGAAAGAGGACCAAATCTAATTACGGGACAGAGCAGGGGGAACCCTACTCCAGCATAACTAAAGAGGTACGCCAAGAAAAAGGCTTCAACTCTTGAACTGTTGGGTCTGAGGGTGTAGAAGTGGAATCCCAGGATCCCAGGATGCCTCCCCCATGTGTTGTGCAGAGTCTCCAGCCACCTGGGAAATCTCAGGGCCATTGGGTGCACCAGTAGGGAGAGAGGGTCTTGCTGGCATTGGACTCAGGGAGTCAAACACAGGCACTGGAGAGGTGACTGAAGGAGAAAACCAGAGAAACACAGCAAAAACACCCAGAAGTAAGTGGCTTAGAGAGAGCCAAACACCAGACCACAGACAGCTTGGCTTCCTCATACTGAGATAGAGAATGCAGGGCTTCAAGAGGAAAGAAAACCAGAAAAAGAGATCAAACACAGTGGACAGTGCAGGGGGACCCCAATGCTGGAGAGCTGAGTTCAGTGAAAACGCTCATTCTTGTCACCCCAAGTTTTTTGTTTGTTTTTTCTTTTTTCTATTTGTTTGTTTTTCCCTCCCCTCAAGGTTTTAGCCTCAGGGCAGATAAAGGAGTAAGATTAATCCAATCAATAGAGGACTAATCCCAACAATTGAACAGACAAGAAGTTTTCAGAGGGCAGAGAAAGTAACTACAAACTTCCATTACCAGCTAGATCTTTCATCAAAGATCATTAAATACATCTGCTCAAACTAGCAAAACAAGGAAGGGAAAAAAACACGAGTAAGCAACAGAAAAAGAGAAAAGAAATGACAATTGACAGCTTCTTTCAAGGAAATGAAAAGAGAGAAAATGAAACAGAAATAGAAGAAGAGGAAGTAGTTCCAGTGAACTGGACACAGGCTTTGGAAGATCTCAAAATTCAATTAACTCAAGAATTTAAAACTCAATTAACTCAAGAACTTCAGGAACTCAAAAAGCAATCAAGAGAGGCTGAAGACAATTTGAAAAAGGAAATACATGAGCTAAGACAAGAAAATAAAGTCTTAAAAGCCAGAATTGGCCAACTTGAAAATG
>NW_025394427.1:0-1301 GCF_016433145.1 Gracilinanus agilis | reverse complement strand
AAAGTAGTTTGACTGTGTAACTACACATATGTGGCTGTACCATCACAATTTAGTTGCTTTTCAGTCAAAAAAATGTGTTTTTATTGTATTCGTTAGTTTGCTGTACCATCACACTTGAATTGCATTACAGTGAAAGAATTTTGTTTGTGTAACCAAACGTGTGTTTTTACCACCTAATTTGGGTTGAATTAGAGTCAATGAACTTTGGTTCTTTGAGTTATAATATGCGGCTGTCTCCTCATAGTTCAGTTGTTTTACAGTTAGAGAAGTTTGGCTGTGTAACCACACATGCGTGGCTGTACCACCACATGTGGTTTACTTTAGAGTCAAAGAATTTTTTCTCTCTGACCTATAATTTGTGTGTGTACCTCCCCTCTTGAGTTCCATTACAATCATATTAGTTTGACTGTGTAAGCAAACGTGTGTGGCTGTACCACCATATTTGTGGTGCTTTAGAGTTAAAGTGTTTTGACTCTCTGACCTATATATTGGCTTTAAAAGACCTGACATATGTTGAATTAACACTGAAGAAATTTGACCATGTAACCACACATGTGTGGCTGTACCACCACACTTTAGTTGCTTTATAGTTAAAGATATTCTTTCTCTGATGCATATTATGTGGTTATACCATCAGCCTTGAATTGAATTACAGTCAAAATTTGGTTGTGTAAACAAACATGTGTGGCTGTACCACCACATTTGGCTTACTTTAGAGTCAAAGAGTTTTTTCTCTATGACCTATGCTTTGTGGCTATACCATCCCTCTTGAGTTCCATTACAATCATAGTAGTTTGACTGTGTAACCAAATATCTGTGACTGTACCATCACATTTGTCTTGCTTTAGAGTCAAAGTATTTTGACTCTCTGACCTATATTTTGGTCTTGAAATACCTGAAATGTGTAGAATTAACATGAAACAAGTTTGACTGTTTATCCACATGTGGGGCTGTACAACCACACTTCAGTTGCTTTATAATTAAAGAAATTTGGTTCTCTGATGCATATTATGTGGTTTTACCCTCACACTTGAATTGCATTATACTTAAAGAACTTTGGTTGTGTAACAAAAAATTTGTGACTGTACCACTTAATTTGGGTTGAATCAGAGTCAAAGAACTTTGGCTCTCTGACCAATAATATGTGGCTGTCCCATCACACTTGAGTGATTTTACAGTCAGAGAATTTTGGCTGTGTAACCACACCTGTGTGGCTCTCCCACCACACTTTTGTGGCTTTACAGTCAAACAAAATTGGTTCTCCGATGTTCATTAGGTTGCTGTACCATCAAACTTGAATT
>NW_025394426.1:0-2097 GCF_016433145.1 Gracilinanus agilis | reverse complement strand
TCTTCTGTTCCATTACAGTCAAAGTAGTTTGACTGAGTACCAAAATGTGTGTGGCTGTGCCTCCACATTTAGATAGCTTTAGAGAAAAAGTATTTTGACTCTCTGACCTATATTTTGGGCTTGAATGACCTGAAGTGTGTTGAATTAACAGCAAAGAAGTTTGACTGTGTAACCACACATGTGTGGCTGTACCACCATACTTCAATTTTTTTACAGTCAAAGAAATTTGGTTCTCTGATGTATACTTTGTGGCTGAAAGATCAGATTTGAATAGCATTACAATCTAAGAAGTTTGATTGTGTAACCAAACATGTGTGGCTGTAACACAGAATTTGGGTTGAATTAGAATCAAAGAACTTTGGCTCTCTGACCTATACTTTGTGGCTGTACCATCACTCTTGAGTTCCATTACACTCAAAGTAGTTTGACTGTGTAACTACACATATGTGGCTGTACCATCACAATTTAGTTGCTTTTCAGTCAAAAAAATGTGTTTTTATTGTATTCGTTAGTTGGCTGTACCATCAAATTTGAATTGCATTACAGTGAAAGAATTTTGGTTGTGTAACCAAACATGAGTGTTTGTACCACCTAATTTGGCTTGAATTAGAGTCAATGAACTTTGGTTCTTTGAGTTATAATATGAGGCTGTCTCGTCATAGTTTAGTTGTTTTACAGTTAGAGAAGTTTGGCTGTGTAACCACACATGTGTGGCTGTACCACCACATGTGGTTTAATTTAGAGTCAAAGAATTTTTTCTCTCTGATCTATACTTTCTGTGTTTACCTCCCCTCTTGAGTTCCATTACAATCATATTAGTTTGACTGTGTAAGCAAATGTGTGTGGCTGTACCACCATATTTGTGGTGCTTTAGAGTTAAAGTGTTTTGACTCTCTGACCTATATATTGGCTTTAAAAGACCTGACATATGTTGAATTAACACTGAAGAAATTTGACCGTGTAACCACACATGTGTGGCTGTATCACCACACTTTAGTTGCTTTATAGTCAAAGATATTCTTTCCCTGATGCATATTATATGGTTGTACCATCAGCCTTGAATTGAATTACAGTCAAAGAAGTTTGGTTGTGTAAACAAACATGTGTGGCTGTACCACCACATTTGGCTTACTTTAGAGTCAAAGAATTTTTTCTCTATGACCTATGCTTTGTGGCTGTACCATCCCTCTTGAGTTCCATTACAATCATAGTAGTTTGACTGGGTAACCAAATATCTGTGGCTGTATCATCACATTTGTGTTGCTTTAGAGTCAAAGTATTTTGACTCTCTGACCTATATTTTGGCCTTGAAAGACCTGAAATGTTTAGAATTAACATGAAACAAGTTTGACTGATTATCCACAAGTGGGGCTGTACAACTACACTTCAGTTGCTTTACAATTAAAGAAATTTGGTTCTTTGACGCATATTATGTGGTTTTACCCTCACACTTGAATTGCCTTATACTTAAAGAACTTTGGTTGTGTAATGAAAAATTTGTGGCTGTACCACTTAATTTGGGTTGAATCAGAGTCCAAGAACTTTGGCTCCCTAACCTATAATATGTGGCTGTCCCACCACACTTGAGTGGTTTTACAGTCAGAGAATTTTGGCTGTGTAACCACCCCTGTGTGGCTGACCCAGCACACTTTTGTGGCTTTACAGTCAAAAAGAATTTGGCTCTATGATGTTCATTAAGTGGCTGTACCATCAAACTCGTATTGTATTACAGTGAAAGAAATTTGGTTGTATAACCAAACATGAGTGTCTGTACCACCTAATTTGGGTTGAATCAGAGTCAAAGAACTTTGGCTCTCTGACCTATAATAGTGGCTGTCCCTTCACACTTGAGTTGTTTTACAGTCAAAGAAGTTTGGCTGTGTAACTACACATATGTGGTTGGACATCCCCATTTGGTGTACTTTAGAGTAAAAGTATTTTTTCTCTCTGAGCTATACTATGTGGCTGTACCATCACTCTTCTGTTCTATTACAGTCAAAGTAGTTTGACTGAGTAACCAAATATGTGTGGCTGTGCCACCACATTCAGGTAGCTTTAGAGAAAATGTATTTTGACTCTCTGACCTATATTTTGGGC
>NW_025394425.1:0-1430 GCF_016433145.1 Gracilinanus agilis | reverse complement strand
GACATCCCCATTTGGTGTACTTTAGAGTAAAAGTATTTTTTCTCTCTAACCTATACTATGTTGCTGTACAATCACTCTTCTGTTCCATTACAGTCAAAGTAGTTTGACTGAGTACCAAAATGTGTGTGGCTGTGCCACCATATTTAGGTAGTTTAAGAGAAAAGGTATTTTGACTCTCTGACCTATATTTTGTGCTTGAAAGACCTGAAGTGTGTTGAATTAACACCAAAGAAGTTTGACTGTGTAACCACACATGTATGGTTGTACCACCACACTTCAATTTTCATACAGTCAAAGAAATTTGGTTCTCTGATGTATACTATGTGGCTGAAAGATCAACTTTGAATCACATTACAGTCTAAGAAGTTTGATTGTGTAACCAAACATGTGTGGCTGTACCACAGTATTTGGGTTGAATTAGAGTCAAAGAACTTTGGCTCTCCGACCTATACTTTGTGGCTGTATCATTACTCTTGAGTTCCATTACACTCAAAGTAGTTTGACTGTGTAACTACACATAAGTGGCTGTACCATCACACTTTAGTTGCTTTTCAGTCAAAAAAATTTGTTTCTATCACGTTCATTAGGTGCCTATTCCATCAAATTTGAATTACATTACAGTCAAAGAATTTTGGTGTATAACCAAACATGTGTGTTTGTACCACCTATTTTGGGTTGAATTAGAGTCAATGAACTTTGGCTCTCTTACCTATACTTTGTGGCTGTACTATCTCTCTTGATTTCTATTTCAGTCAAAGTAGTTTGACTGTGTAACTACACATATGTGGCAGTACCAGTAAACTTTAGTTGCTTTTCAGTCAAAAAAATTTGTTTTTATCACGTTCATTAGTTTGCATGTACCATCAAACTTGAATTGCATTACAGTGAATGAATTTTGGTTGTGTAACCAAACATGAATGTTTGTACCACCTAATTTGGGTTGAATTAGAGTCAATGAACTTTGGCTCTTTGACCTAAAGTATGGGGCTGTCACGTCACACTTTAGTTGTTTTACAGTCAGAGAAGTTTGGCTGTGTAACCACATATGTGTGGCTGTAGCAGCACATTTGCTTTATTTTAGAGTCAAAGAATTTTATCTCTATGACCTATACTTTGTGGTTGTACCATCACTCTTCTATTCCATTACAGTCAAAGTAGTTTTACTGCGTCACCAAATATGTGTGGCTGTGCCACCACATTTAGGTAGTTTTAGAGAAAAAGTATGTTGACTCTCTGACCTATATTTTGGGCTTGTAAGACCTGACATGTGTTGAATTAATAGCAAAGAAGTTTGACTGTGTAACCACACAAGTGTGGCTGTACCACCACACTTTAGTTGCTTTACATTGAAAGAACTTTGCTTTTATGATGCATATTATGTTGCTCAAAGATCAGCTTTGAATTGCATTACAGTCAAAGAAGTTTGGTTG
>NW_025394424.1:0-1932 GCF_016433145.1 Gracilinanus agilis | reverse complement strand
ACCATTAGACTCTCTTGTCTTCTTGCGTGCTTGGTCTCCTCTCTCTCTCCCTATGGTCTCTTAGGTGGCTGTTTCACGGACCCCACGGTTGTGTCCGGCTGGATCCGGACAAGTGGCGCCCAACGTGTGGGGCATGGAGAAAACAGCTTACCGGACAACTGAGGAGCACACTTCGCGGCCGCAAACCAGAGCAAACGGGTAGAGGTTGACCGGACAACCTTGAGGCAGGGTAAGTTGTCCCATCACCATAGGCATTAAAAACCAAGTGTCGGATTTGGGGAATGTGTGTGTGTGTGTGTGAGGCTAGATGTATGGAGGGAGCTCTTGAGGCTTTGACAGTATATGATTGAACTTTATTTCAATCCCAGGCATTTCCTATCCCATTCCCTCTGTTCCTCTATTCTCTGGTAGAGTTCTTTTGCTGAACACAATACTACCCTAGTTTTGGCCATCAAGGCCTCAGTAAATTCCTGCAGCTTGAAGTTTGAATCCCCAATGTAGTGGAAATGGGGAGGAAAGGCTAGGTTGGATTTTGTTGCAAACCTATAGGTCTGGTCAGCTAGTGTAGCTTCAGGTAACAAGGAGGGTGGGAAGAGAGGGTTGTCTTGAGTGAGTTTAAGAAAGGTAATTAAGAAACAAAATTCATTATATGTCAGCCAGCTCCTTGTTAAGAATTAACCCTTTTCTGACTCATTCTTTTTCACAGAATTCTTTAGTCATGGAGATATGAATTGTAACAATTGATCTTTTGCCAGGATGAAAAGAAAAATCTAGCTTATATAATTTATGTTTTATATTTGTCAGAGTGTGTGTGATATGCCTGGGAAATGTGTCCCTGATCAGTCTGTGTGTTATATGTTGTTTGTCTGTGATCACAATGGGAGGGTTACAGGTTGGGAAAAATAAATCTCTCTCTCTTCTTCATTCATTCCGGAGGAATGGAGAAGACAGACAGAAGCATTAGAGAAATTCAGAAAATAACATTGTAATTTCTGAATGTCTTAAACTCTAAGATAATTTAATCGGTTAAAAGAAATCTTATTCTCTGCTCTTATTAAGGCAAGAGTTAAATAAACTAATCTGTCAAACATTTCTCCTTCCATTTCTCACTGGCCATGAGAAAGGGAACATGGAAATCAAAAGACAGAAAAAGGGACAAATTTGATCCCATCACCAAATTTTATCAACAGGTTAAGTACTGAGACATATATCTAATGAAAATTACAAAAGATTCTAAAATGCAATCTAAGAAAAACTTATTCAGAGAGAAAGCAATGATTCTTAGTTGTGTACAGAAGTATAGAAGTGCAGCTTAATTTTCCTAGCTAGCAAAAAAATAAATAAAAACCATCAGTCTTGCTCAGTGCTTAACCAAGAGTGAAAAAGCTTCTTTAAACAACCATGAATTCAACCTAACATTAATCAAACTGATGTTAGTGAAAAATTTAACTTAAAGATTATTAGAACAATGCAATTGGCTTACATTTCAAAATTAGATCCCTTTAGACAGAGACTGGTCCATGAGAAAATTATTTGTTGAGAGCGAATCATCCACACCGCCCCAGTTCAGCAGGAAGTAGCTATGAGAAGCTAAAAATCGTCGCCCATTCTCCCCCTGTGTAGCCTAAGACAGGGGCCGTCGCTGCGAATATCATCTGTGGATCAACTGGGAAACACAAGGTGCTTTGAGAAATATGGTATTGAAATAGACTTGGAGGAAACAACGGTCAAAAGGAGTGCACTTAGTTATCATGCCCTTCATTTAAAAATAAAGAAAGGGGGAATTGTTAGGAGCCAAGACTATAACATAAAAATAGTAACTCTTCAAGGAGAAGGATACGGATCATGAGCCCCGCTTGGGTGGGGACATAATTGCAAAACCTCCTCCAGACTTTCCACATAACTGCATGTTCCTTTCCGCGTTCCTTCCTC
>NW_025394423.1:0-1172 GCF_016433145.1 Gracilinanus agilis | reverse complement strand
CTGTCCGACCCCTCGGACGACACCAAGGGCTTCTTTGACCCCAACACCCACGAGAACCTCACCTACATGCAGCTGATGCACAGGTGCGTGCGGGACCCGGACACCGGCCTCTACATGTTGCAGCTGGCGGACAAGGGCTCCGCCGTGTCGCAGCTGAGCGAGCAGATGCGGCGCGCCCTGCAGGAGGCCACGGTCGCCGTCCACGGGGGCCTCTTCCGGGGCCAGACCGTGTCTGTGTGGGAGCTGCTGTTCTGCAGGGACGTGCCGGAGAGCAAGAGGCAGGCGCTGCTGAGGAAGTACCGGGCGGGCACCCTGTCCATCCGCGAGCTGACCAGCACCCTCACCACCCTGGTGACGGAGGCCGGGGAAGGCAGCGGCCGTGGCGCCGCCACTCTCAGCTCAGACAGGCACACCTCCTCGCGCGAAGGCCGGGGCCCACGTGGCCCGCTGAAGGCCGCCACCATGGAGGTGAAGGTGGGCCACTTGAGGGGGCGGAAGGTCCCCGTGTGGGACGTCCTGGTGTCCACCTACGTGACCGAGACTACCCGGGAGGACCTCCTGACCCAGTACGACTCGGGGGAGCTGCCCCTGCCAGCTCTGACCCGCAGGCTCACCACCATCATCGAAGAGGCGGAAGGGGCGCCGGAGGAGAGGGAAGCCCGGCCGGACGGTGGCCGGAGGAGGGACGCCCAGATGGGCCCAGCGGGTCCGCGTGAGGACGAGGAGAACGCCCGCCGCCACCGCCGGGAGGAAGCTCTCGGCGTCCTGAGGACCGCCACCATGGAGGTGAAAGTGGGCCAGCTCAAGGGGCAGAAGGTCCCCGTGAAGGACGTGCTCTTCTCCAGCTACCTGAGCGAGGACAGGAGGGAGGAGCTCCTGGCCCAGTACGCCTCTGGAGCCATGACCCTGGAGACACTCATCGCCACCCTCACCACCATCATTGAGGAGTCTGAGGAGAAGCTGAGCAAGGTGTCCTTCCCGGGCCTGAGGAGGAGGGTGACCGCCTTGGAGCTGACCACGTCCAACATCCTGAGCCCGGACACCCTGCGGGACCTGGCGCAGGGCACCAAGAGCGTGCAGGAGGTCAAGGAGATGGTCTCCGTCAAGAGGTACCTGGAGGGGACCAGCTGCATCGCGGGCGTCCTGGTGCCCTCCAAGGCGGACCCGGCGCA
>NW_025394422.1:0-5617 GCF_016433145.1 Gracilinanus agilis | reverse complement strand
CACATATTTTAAAGATATAACTATAATAACTAATTTTAATTCTTACATTATTGGCTGACCACTCGGTCTCTCGAATTCCCTCAATCTTTCTGAATTTTTCTTGAATTCTTCTTTGTATCTATCCTTAAGTCAGCCTTCTCACAGCACGCCGTGGAGCTTCGGTCGATATAAAGCTGCTAGATTGGTGAGATCAAAAAACCTGGGGACCCTGAAAATTTAGCTAGGTTGCCTTTTTGTCTTAAGAAAAAAAAAAAAAAAAAAAATAAGCCTAGTAGGAGGCCTTGGCCACACCTGGGAAGGACTGCTCAGTTCTCCTAGCCAGGCCAGGAGCACACCTGAATAAGATTTAAAAGCAGCCAAATAGAAGCAGGAGGCACTAGACTTATTTAGTAGACTTAGGGAGAGTAATTTTTTTTAGGCTACAAATAGGCTTAAACTCTGTTCTATTTCAAACCGTACTTTTAGTTTTAAAATCTTTAGAAAAAAGCAAAAGCCTGGTGGGGCCAGCTAGAATTTAAAAGCCGCATTTTCTTTTTCCCCCACAGTAGAAGGCACATAACTTTAAAGAAAAGAAATTCTTCAGACCTTTACAATCTGAATAGAGCCTCCCAGAACCAAAATTAGCTTTTGAAAGACACTCCCAACTTTTGCCTCAGGCAAAAAGCCCTGGCTACCCTCAAAGAGCTTTATCTCTAGTACTCAGCCTCAGGCTATAGCTTTTGTCCTCAGCCAGGCAGGAACAAAAGGAAGTCTTAACCCAAAACAATACAACTAGTTCTATAGCCCAACCCTTAGTAAGAGGAAGGCCTTGCCCACTAGTGATATCTACTGTGAGTAAGAATGTGGGGGTTTCGAAGCATTACTGCGGAAATATATACTAGATTTCAAACTATAAGACTCTGGTTCCAGTACTTCTTTCAGAAGAGCAGGAAGTAAAAGAGCCTCCCACTTTTAAAATCCCAGATGATATTCCAGAGTCTCTATGGGCTACATCTTCTACTGATGTAGGCCTACTTAAATCAGCTGTACCTGTTCAGATTAGAACAAAAGGAGGACCAGCTCCCTCCATTCCTCAGTACCCCTTATCAAAAGAAGCCATTGAGGGAATTACCCCAGTGATAAATTCACTTATTGAGCAAGGAATAATAATCCCGTGCAAGTCAGAATATAATACACCTATTTTACCTGTCAAGAAGCCGAAATTAGGCCCAGATGGAAAACCCCAATATAGATTTGTTCAGGATCTAAGAGCTATAAACAATCATGCTATAAAGAGACACCAAGTGGTTTCAAACCCAAACACAATTATTTCTTCTATTCCCAGCACAGCCACTTACTTTACGGTCGTGGACCTGTGCTCAGCCTTTTTCTCAATTCCCATTCATGAGAATTCCAGACATATATTTGCCTTTACCTGGAATAATTCTCAGTGGTCCTGGGGGCGTCTTCCCCAAGGTTTCTGCGAGAGCCCGTGTATTTTTGCACAGATTTTGAGCCAAGATACAGAAAATATAATATTTAAAAATAGCAAATTGATTAAATATGTAGATGACTTGCTCCTGGCTTCACCTGATGCTGAAACATGCCAAGAAGATAGTAAACATCTTCTTTTAGAGTTACATAAAAGAGGACATAAAATAGCAAAAGAAAAAGTGCAGTGGTGTCTCCCCAGAGTGGAATATTTGGGGTTCATCTTGACAGCTGGTGCACGACATATATCCCCTAAGCGCATTGAAAATATTCAAAAATTGAGCAATCCTACCACTAAAAAACACTTAAGAGCAATCCTAGGAGCAACAGGTTTCTGCAGACAATGGATCCCTTGCTATGGGGAGATTACTAAACCCCTTATAGCATTAACAAAAGATTCAGTCCCTGAACCACTTAAATTAGAGCCAGAACACAAGTTAGCTCTATCGAATTTAAAACAAGCTATTCTGTCTGCTCCTGCTCTAGGCATCCCGGATTATAACAAACCATTTACTTTATATGTACATGAGCGTAGAGGAGTAGCTTCAGGTGTTTTAACCCAAACTTTGGGACCATACCAGCGTCCAATTGCTTATTATTCAGCTCAGCTAGACCCTATAGCTGCAGGTGCACCACCATGCCTTAGAGGTGTAGCTGCCACAGCTCTGTTAGTGACGAAAACTGTTGATCTAGTATTGGGATGCCCATTAACAATTATGTGCCCACATGAAGTGGAAGCATTACTGCTAAGACATAGAACACAGGCATTTTCTGATCAGAGAATTACAAGGTATGAAATAACCTTGCTAAATAATGAAAATATTACTTTAAAACGTTGTACAACCCTTAACCCAGCCACCTTACTTCCAGATTTACCAGTTTCGGAAGAACCTTTACATAATTGTGAAACACTAGTGTCCATGGCTGAAAAGCCTCGAGACGATCTCCTGGACACTCCTTTAGAGAATCCTGATCTAGTTTTATTTACTGATGGCTCTTCATTTATGAGGGATGGCATACGCTACACTGGAGCTGCTGTAGTTACAGAATTTAACACTGTATGGTCAGCTTCACTGCCCTCAAATCTAAGTGCTCAAGCCGCAGAACTCATGGCTCTAAAACATGCATGTATAATTGCCAAAGATAAAAAGGCTACAATTTATACGGATTCTCGATATGCATTTGGAATATGTCATGCAGTGGGTATGTTATGGCTCCAGAGAGGATTTTTAACCTCAGCTGGGAAATCTATAGCTAATGCAAAAATTATTAATGAAGTTCTTTCTGCTCTACAGCTACCTAAAGCCCTAGCTGTAGTTCACTGCTCTGCTCATACAGGTGGCACTGACCCTGTCTCTAAGGGAAATAATCGGGCAGATATTGCTGCAAAGCTAGCAGCAATAGAAGGGCCTGAACTAATTTTAACATTAACAACCACTGATGACTTAAATTTATCACTTTCCTATGATGAGAAGGAAATAACAAAATGGAAGCAGAAATTTAAAGCCAAACAGATAAATGGAGTATGGGTGTCCTCTGAAGGAAAACCCCTGCTCCCTAGACACTTTTATCGCCAAATTTGCCAATCTATTCATAAAAATGGTCATTTTGGTACCCAGGGCATCGTGGACTCTGTTAAGAGAGTATGGATAGCTCCTGGCATAACCACTATAGCCTCTAAAGTGTGTGCAGCTTGCCCTACTTGCCAAGCATATAACCAACACGCTTTTCGTGGCAAGGCTTTTGGTGGGCGTCCATTAGCTTACACACCTTTTGAGCACCTACAAATTGATTTCATAACAATGCCAAAGGCTGGACAATATAAATTCTGTCTGGTCATAGTGGATCAACTGACCAGGTGGCCGGAAGCATTCCCTACTGCCCGAGCCACGTCAGCCTTTGTTGCCAAGGTGCTTTTAAAAGAAATTATTCCTCGTTTTGGTCTGCCTGCACGTATTGACTCGGACAGAGGGAGTCACTTTACTGATTCAGTTTTATCTGAAATATATTCATGCCTGGGGATAACTCCAAAATTCCATGTACCATATCACCCCCAGAGCTCAGGCCAAGTTGAACGGATGAACAGAGAACTTAAAACCATGATTGGCAAATTATGTACTGAGACACATCTAAAATGGCCTGAAATTCTCCCTCTAGCTCTATTTTATCTTAGAAGCAGACCTAGGGGAGATCTACACATCTCACCATATGAGATGCTTTTTGGACATCCTCCTATACAGGCTAAACCTTTTTCTCCTGCATATACATCACTATTAGGAGGAGATACTTCTATTGCTTCCTATATACAGGAATTGCAACACAGACTGCGTGAACTCCATGAATCTGGAACTGCAGTACAAGCAGGACCAATAGACTTTTCACTTCACGACCTGAATCCAGGAGACAAAGTGTATATAAAGAACTTCCAGCGCACGGGGGCAACCCAGCCTTCGTGGGATGGCCCGTTTGAAATTTTAATAACAACCCCAACAGCTATAAAGATCGGAGAAAAGGACTCTTGGATTCATTGCTCACATGTAAAGAGGGCATCTTCTATTGAACCTGATTGACTGTTTCCTATTACCTGCATTGGAGATAACAGTTCATGGACTCATGGATGTTAATTTGGAATCATTGGTTTGTCTTGATTCTTTCCCTGATTTTATTCTAATTTCTTATTGATTTCTTAATATCTTTTAATAGAATAATTGATATTTTTTTTGTCCTTTTCTCATTTCTTGTACTTGAGTACATATAATCACTTAATTTTTGCATATTTTTGCAATGCTATAATTTTAATATATATATAATTGCTGTAATATTAAGGCTTACTCACAAGGTTTAGACTCCAAGAACTTGCCATATATTGTTAAATGTTATGGGACTATGATTAATGCTTCTATCTAATTCCAGGAGAAGGGAACACATGAGCCATTAATGGTGCTAAGGAAAGCACAAGGTCATGAGGACCGACCGACAAATCCAATGGGATTTCTGAGAACATCTGCACAGTGCCAAGGAGCACGAGGTTAAAGAGATCACACATATACAGGTGGGATTGAGGTACTCCCACGCCAACACTGAGGACTTGAATCAGTGTAAGAATCGAAGCTGCGACGCTTAACATATGTTAAGACGTAGGACTCTCCGAACTACACTGCCAGTCAGGTACCACAGGTTGGCTATTATCTGGCTCACCCATATACTCCTGAGAATGAAGGGAATGACAGACGCTTCCCTTGCATTTAAATCTGGTCCTTTTTTCTCTCTTATAGAATGGCAACTTCCTGTAGTCTTAGCTGCAAATGGGTAAGTGCAGTATTACTGCATTGTATCCTACAGACTAGCAGGATGGAAATTATAATTGATTAGACCCTAATACAAGGGCCTGTTATAAATTTTATTTTGTTTTCTTCAAAAATTTTTTATGTACATAACTTTTGATATTTTGATTTTAATGTTTTTTTTTTTTCAAAAGCTTCAATTTCTTCTATTTGATTTTTATATTTTTTCTTTTCTTTTTCTTTTGAATTGACTCATGCAACCCCATGATTCAACTGTATATATTGAGCTGATCTGGGTATTTCTTTCTAAATACCCACGTCAGGGGGGATTGTATTTTTATAAAATCCAAGATTAATCGTATTTTTATTATATCCAAGATTTAATTTTTGGTTTTGTTTTGAGAAAATTCTCAGGGAAAGAAACTTGCTGATTCCTTAAATCCAGAGAATGAACTGTTTGCAGAGAGATGCCTGAAGAACCTACGTTTAATCAAGAGATCCAGAATGAACTTTGGGTTACAATTGATTGAACTGATGGGGTTTTGTTGCATCAAGTGATCCAGAACGAACTTTGGGTACTAATGAATGGACTGATGGGGTTTTTGAACAGTTACCTTAATTGTACATGTTATGCTGATTGGGGACTGCCCCCAATTGGTTTCTTGTCAACGCGCTTAGCAAAACATTGGTTTTGCTTTCTCTTTTCCATTTCCCTCTTATCTCTAACTATTGTAGTTAGAAGGACCTTTGTGGTAGAAGATGTTTGTGTAACATGATCACTTGGGGTGACTAGGCACCCAATGATCATCAGGGGGGATTGTGTAAATAGAATAGCCAGATCCCATTTAATAGTCAAGAATCTA
>NW_025394421.1:0-2869 GCF_016433145.1 Gracilinanus agilis | reverse complement strand
TAATTTATATATTTATACCAGCCTTTATCATTTTTCATATTAACAATTTGGCGAACCAGAAGGTCGAAATTCGAACTCTCAATTTTCTAGATAGCCTAAGAGGAAAAAGCCATGCGGCTCTGGGACCCAGAGTCTCAGAAGCGAATCTTCCAGATAGCCTAACGATAGCCATGCCTGCTTTTTGGCCATCTGGCTCAGCTCTTTTGAGCACCTTTTTTAAAAAGGAAAGTGACTTTCCTTGCCATGCTTTTGCTAAAAGCAAGAGCACGTTTTTGCCTCCAGTGGGACTCAGCCAGCCAGTCCAGCCCAAGCCACCTTGGGAGGGAGGTCAGGCCAGCCGATTCGGGCTTTTGGCTTTAAACTAAAATGCCGGAGCCCAGCCAATGTGCTGCTGCTGCTGCTGCTGCTGCTGCTGCTGCTGCTGCTGCTGATCCTGACCACTTCCAGCCTTCAACCCCGAGCTCCAGAACCTGAGATTTCCGGGAAGGAACCCAGACCTGCCGCCTTTGCTGAGATCGAGACCTCCAGAGACTGCTTCAGCTCTGACGCAAACCATTTGGGTATATTCCCCTTTCTCCCTATTTCTAGCCTTCCACGTGTTTCTCTAAAGACCTAATTAGGCAACAACCCACACAGACTCTACACGTGGGTAGTTTTCCTGAGCTTTTCTCTAACCCCAAGCCCACGTGGACCTAGCATCTGAACCTCTCAGGCGCTTGGCCTATTCAAACTTTTGCGATTATTAAAAAAACTGAACTTAGGGGAAGCCTATTCACCCCATACCTGCTCAGAACTTTGAACTTTAAAAAAACAAAAAAAAAAAAAACCTTAAACTCAGCAGAACTCAATCAAAAGAACCTTAAATTGAAATCAGGGGTGAACTTTAAAAACCTCGGAACTGAATGAGCTTTATTTCTGTTTTAAAAAGACTGTATCTTACTGTATATTGCTAATTAGTTTTGTTAATTAATCTTGCTTATATCGTTGATTTTCCTGTTGCACTGAATCATTTTAGGCTAATGAAGTTACTGCTTATGATGTTATTATATTTCCTAATTTACCTAAAGCTTACTGTATCAGAAGCAATGCGGTTATATGTACCACCTATGAACATCTTATAGAGCACATGTCTTTAAAATTTATTCTGTCTTGGTAATTGCAAAGAACCTTGAAAGTTTTCCATGCTTTGAATATTACCTTGTAATTTTACAAGAGATATTTTTTAACTTTTACTTTAAATCCTTAAGAATTGTTGTCTTAAAGGATAAAGCTTTTATATATTTTATTATAAGAGATATTATTGCCTTAAATGGGTAGAAGCATTCCTATCCAGGATTTTTTTAAAAACAGGAAGCCAAGGAGCTCCTGTATATTCTTATCTGAGGATGATTATACCAGAAGGTTTCTTTTTTAAATATCACATTTTGCTATGGAAGCAATAACAGCATTTGCCAAGGGTTAAAAGTTGTAACAAGTATATAATTTTAAACATCACTGTTTATTGTTTTAAAATGTGCTATTGGAAATAATGGTACTCTATCTGAATGTGCATTGTGAATCTGCTATTTTGTAAAACCCACTTTCTCTCACAGAAAGTCTCATTTTTGGGTAACATAACCCTTCTAGTTCTAAGCTATATATATATATTTTTGATTTTTAAAACATTTTTTAATGAGAGAAATTGATTTTTCCATTTTCTCATCTTGTACTGGAAGTACATATATAATCATTATTTATCCTTTTTCTGATTCTACAGCAAATACCTGAGCCTATAGGACTGATTTAAATGCCTCTTTGATTCCAGAAGGGAATATGAAAGCCATTAATAGTGCTAAAGAAAGCACATGGTCAGAGACTTGACTGACTAAGAACTGCAAAATAGCAGTTCTATGCCAATACATTAGGGCTTGAAATTGGGTTTGAGTCCTGGAGTCCCAGTCTTTTCTAAAACTTTAGAGGACGTGGGTCCCCTCGACTTAGATTCCTAGAAAGCACCTAAGATTGGTTATTTATTTGGCTCACTTCCCTAAAAAGCTGATGATAAGTCAGATCAGAGAGAGACATTTTCCCTAAGTCCTGGCCCTGGATGGGTAATTGCACACTGTTGAATTCACTTTAATTAGACCTTCATTCAAAGGTCTAAGTTTATTTTCCCTAGATTTTTTTGCACATTTTACATTTCATTTCACAAGTTAATTTTTCATCTTTTTTCTTGAATTCTATTCTTTGTATTTTGTCATCCTTACCTGACCTGAGATACCCTTTTTTAGAAAAAAGGTGTGTTTAAGAATTACCTCACGGGGATATCTGTTAAGTTTTTTAAAATTCGATAATGTAAAAATATATGTATATTTATTTAACTCTTTTAGGAGTAATTTCATGGGGAATTATATAAAATCTTAGAAGAAAATGTATGTTTTGTAATCTATAATGTAAGGTTTAAATTCTTTTGAGAATAATTTCAGGATAAGGACCTTGCCATCTCCCCAGAATCCAGATGATGAACTTGTTTTGGTGAGGACCATGAAGATGTCTGAGAAGCCTTCACTGTACCATGAAGACCAAAAATTGAACTTTGGGGTGCAGTTGATTGAACTATGGGGAGTTGAAATTGAGTTGTATGTATTGTTTTAAATTGTACACTGTTGTGCCAGTGGGGGACAGCCCCCAAATTGGTTTTTTGTCAATGCGTCTAATTTTAACCATTTGTTCATCCATTTCTTTATCCCCAAATTCCTGAAAAATTTAGAAGTTGTCTATTTTTACAGGTCCAGCGAAGAAAAAAGGACTAACCTTTTTTTTTGCCGGACCTCACGGGGAATTGTAAAAAGGAAATTGGAAAAAACCATCTAAAAATGTATATATTTCT